>NW_026874930.1:0-173752 GCF_032173495.1 Musca vetustissima
TAGTAGTCCCTCTAAAAATATTCTTTAAAAATCCACGCCTGTAGCGTTAGTAGTCCCTCTAAAAATATTCTTTAAAAATCCACGCCTGTAGCGTTAGTAGTCCCTCTAAAAATATTCTTTAAAAATCCACGCCTGTAGCGTTAGTAGTCCCTCTAAAAATATTCTTTAAAAATCCACGCCTGTAGCGTTAGTAGTCCTTCTAAAAATATTCTTTAAAAATCCACGCCTGTAGCGTTAGTAGTCCTTCTAAAAATATTCTTTAAAAATCCACTCCTGTAGCGTTAGTAGTCCCTCTAAAAATATTCTTTAAAAATCCACGCCTGTAGCGTTAGTAGTCCCTCTAAAAATATTCTTTAAAAATCCACGCCTGTAGCGTTAGTAGTCCCTCTAAAAATATTCTTTAAAAATCCACGCCTGTAGCGTTAGTAGTCCCTCTAAAAATATTCTTTAAAAATCCACGCCTGTAGCGTTAGTAGTCCCTCTAAAAATATTCTTTAAAAATCCACGCCTGTAGCGTTAGTAGTCCCTCTAAAAATATTCTTTAAAAATCCACGCCTGTAGCGTTAGTAGTCCCTCTAAAAATATTCTTTAAAAATCCACGCCTGTAGCGTTAGTAGTCCCTCTAAAAATATTCTTTAAAAATCCACGCCTGTAGCGTTAGTAGTCCCTCTAAAAATATTCTTTAAAAATCCACGCCTGTAGCGTTAGTAGTCCCTCTAAAAATATTCTTTAAAAATCCACGCCTGTAGCGTTAGTAGTCCCTCTAAAAATATTCTTTAAAAATCCACGCCTGTAGCGTTAGTAGTCCCTCTAAAAATATTCTTTAAACATTTACGCATAAATCGCTTATTGTCGCGTAAAACTATTCTTTAAAAATCCACTTCTGTAGCGCTTAGCCTCTTAAAAATGTTCTTTAAATTTCCCTTTAGTCCCTAAAAAAATTATTAACTAAAAATCCACGCCTGTAGCAATGATCCAACTCTGTATCGTTTATAATCCCTTAAACATATTCCTTCAAGCCTCATGTTCATTTCACATGTAGTCCCTGAGGAAATATTCTCAAAAAATCCCCGCTTATATCTCTTGTAGTCACTGAAGAAATATTCTGTAACAGTTCATACTTAACTTTTATAATCTCAGATGAATTATTTTTTAAAACCTGTAATCTTTAAAAGTCCACTTTTATAGCTTTTATAGACCCAGAAGAAATATTTTTTGAAAATCCACGCATATAGCTTTTACTGTCTATGATTACATATATTTTTTTTTTTTAATCCAAGAACATAGCTCTTATAGTTTTATAGTATAGTCCTTGAAATATAAATAGCTCTCGACAAAATCTTAAAAAATCACCTATATAACCTAGGTGATTCTTAAAAAATATTCCGTAAAAATCCAAGCATAGACTAATATACTTTGAAGAAATACTTCTTAACCCTGATAGTTTTTGATTGTCCTTGAAAAGTAGTAGTAGAATAGTAGTGATAGTCAAAAATTTTACATAATAGTCAACAATGTTTAAAAAGTTTTAAATATTTTTTAAAATTCTATGTAATTAGCTGATAAAATGCATGTACCTTAGAACTTTAACCTACTTTATGCAGATTTCTAGCACAAAATAAACGTATATGCTTTTATAAATGGTATTTAAAGATTCAAAGCTCTTAGTATTACTAACAATTCGTTCACTGATAAAAGATAAATAATAATTCAATAAAAATGCCATGTTTATAAATAGTTTTTATTGAGTCATCACGTCGTATTTTTATAATTTATGAGTCAACCTGTGTTTGGATCTAAAAAATGTAATGTTGCCAATACAAAGACAACATCGAACAAGTCTAATTCAAAGAAATGTGCTTAACACAGACCAAACAAAACACATGGTATTCATGTATTTATTAAAAAAAACCGTATGTACATATTAAAACAAACGTACATATCTTATACTCTCGAATGTGACTCACAATATGTCAACAGTACTGTACCCTCTTCACATACATAATCAAAGGGATACGGTAACCCTGAAAATTGCCTGCTTCGCTATTTTTGCATTCCACGTTTTATTTGTGTTCAACAGCTGTAAAATTGCAAAGCAAAAGCAAACATAATTGTTAAGGAAATCATATCAAGAGGAATGTGAATAGAATAGGTTATACCAATGATTCGTTTCTTTGGCAAAGTTATTTTCAAAACAAAATCATACCAAACAAAAACTGCAATACGGACAACCACTACTACTACTAAAGTACCAAATTTTACAACACTGATTGCCTCATGTCGCAGCAGCAGCAGCAGAGAAATAAATAAACATCAATTGTCATTGCTGACTGAAAGTTGGCGGTTTTTTCTTCTTGCCGAGAATAATATAAACAAAAGTTATAGATTGTTGAACAATCTTGGTGGTGTTGTCCGTGGAAAAATGTCTCAGCGAAATATAACATCATTTTTTAAGCCAAAGGACTCATCAGCCAATGCGGAAGTAAAGAAAACAAAAGTAACCAAGTCGGAAAATGCTGCCAAGGAAAAGGAGATTAAAGACAAAACAAGTAACACACCGGTGAAGAGGAAATCTGATCAGGAATCAGCTACAGGCAATGCAGCAAAATCAATTAAAACAGAGATCAAGACTGAAACAAGCCCTGGAAGTAAGGAAAATGAAAAATCAATTAGCAATAAAGTGAAGACAGAATCGACCACCTCTGTGGTGGTCAAAAAGGAACCAGTAAAAGAAGAGAAGGAAGACAAAAGTCCCGAGAAGCCTGCACAGAAAACAATGTGCCTACAATTGAATGACACAAAAGTGGATAGCATTACCACGGATTATAATCCCGACAAGGCGAATTATCATCCACTCAAAGATGCCGCTTGGAAAAAGGGCCAAAAAATTCCATATCTCGCATTAACACGCACGTTCCAGTTGATTGAAGAAACTCGAGGGCGTTTGAAAATGGTTGAAATATTGGGAAATTTCTTTAGTTCGGTTATAGTCACCAATCCAGATGATTTATTGCCAAGCATTTATTTGTCCATTAATCAATTGGCACCAGCCTATGAGGGTTTGGAACTTGGTGTTGCCGAAACAACGCTGATGAAAATCATTTGTGATACAACTGGACGTAAAATGGATTTTATTAAATCTCAAACGCATATAACTGGGGATTTGGGCATAGTAGCTGAACAATCCCGTATGGCCCAACGAATGATGTTCAAGCCAGCTCCGCTAACCATATCAGGTGTGTTCAAAAAACTCAAAGATATTGCAAATGCTCCGGGCAAAAATAAGGTAACACCCATTAAAGACATATTTATTGCATGTCGTGGATCGGAGGCCAGATTCTTTATCAGATCTCTGATTGGTAAACTGCGTATTGGCATTGCTGAACAAAGTTTAATAAATGCAGTGGCAACCGGTATTGTCAAGAGTAAGCATATGGACAATCTGAAGAAAATAGGTGAAGAAAAGTTGAAAACTGAAATCGAAGAGGTAACTCTAATACTAAAGACCACCTATTGCCAATGCCCAAATTATGATAAAATCATACCAACTCTATTGGAATATGGCATCAATGAGATAGAGGAACGTTGTCCCATGTTGCCGGGTGTGCCGATCAAGCCTATGTTGGCCCAACCAACAAAAGGTGTTTCAGAAGTACTCGAACGTTTTGATGGCCTCACAATTACTTGTGAATTTAAATATGACGGCGAGAGAGCACAGATACATTGTGACGAAAATGGTGTAATTTCAATCTTTTCACGTAATCAGGAAAACAATACAACCAAATATCCCGATATTATTTGTAGAATAGGAGAGTTTTCCAAAGAATGTGTCAAATCCTACATCATTGACAGTGAAATTGTTGCCTGGGATGTGGAGCAAAAAATGATCCTGCCCTTCCAGGTGCTAACGACAAGAAAACGCAAAAACGTCGATGTCCAAGAAATTAAGGTACAGGTCTGTGTCTACGCATTCGATTTATTATACCTAAATGGCGAACCGTTGGTTACCAAACCCTTTGCGGATCGTCGAAAGCTAATGAAGGAGAATTTCAATGAAACAGAAGGTATGTGGCATTTCGCTCATGCCATGGACACCAGTGATGTGGATGAAGTTCAGGCATTCCTCGAAGAATCGATTAAAGGAAACTGTGAAGGTTTGATGGTTAAGACCCTACAGAAAGATGCCACATATGAGATTGCTAGACGCTCACGAAATTGGTTAAAACTGAAAAAAGATTATCTGGCTGGTTGTGGAGACTCATTGGATTTAGTTGTTATTGGTGGTTATCGTGGTAAAGGTAAACGTACTGGCAGTTACGGCGGTTTCCTTCTCGCCTGTTATGATGATGAAAATGAAGAATATCAAAGTATATGTAAAATCGGAACTGGCTTTTCCGATGAAAGTCTACAGACACATGCCGATTTCTTTAAAAATCATGTTGTACCAACGAAGAAATCGTACATTGCTTGTGACAGTTCTCTGGAACCTGATGATTGGTTTGAACCCGTTCAAGTATGGGAGGTCAAGTGTGCTGATCTTTCTATAAGTCCTATACACAAGGCAGCTATTGGTATTGCAGATCCGGAAAAAGGTATATCGCTGAGATTTCCACGTTTCATAAGAATACGAGATGACAAAACCCCCGAAATGGCCACAACTGGTCGTGAAGTGGCATATATGTACAATTCTCAGGATCAAATTAAAAATCAACAAAGTCGTCAAACAGCAATGGATGATGATTTCTATTGAATTTTTTAAAATTTTATTTGATTGTATTAAACAAAATTTATACATATATTACATGTTGTATGAGAAAACAATAAATAATACTAATTTAAGAAAACAATTTTTATTAGTTTGTATTGCATTTATAGTATTTGTAAAACCAACTTTCCTTTAATTCCCTTACAATATCAAACCATGTTTGTCATCCCAGTGGTATACAGTGTATGTGTTTTATAAATAAACAGTCGCATATGGCTAGATCAATTAAATCCATTTGCCCATAGTTTATTTCCAATTGAATTACTAATCAGTCATGACCGATTATATAAAGCTCCACCGGTATCCAAGTAATTTTGTTTCATAAGGTATGATCAAAATATCAATTTTTATTTTCAAACCTAAATTCTATGCAGATTTACAAAGAGTATTTTACCATCTTCAGAAATTCTTCAATCAACAATAACACAATGGACTAATGAAAAAATAACAAATATTTAAAATGTTTATCCTTTTATAGGCCGTGATAAGGTATATAAATAATGTTTTAACTATATTAATCTCATATCGTATATAAATAATAACAAAAGCATAATTGTTAGGAGAAGCAAAAAACTGTTTTATATTAAACATCAAAAAAGAAAAGTATCAGGGTGATATTGCATATGAATAATAGACAATAATTTGTTCAACAAATTTAGTTATTTAGTTTAATGGCAGTCATAACAATTAAGTAAAATTTTGAATTT
Organism: Musca vetustissima; assembly: GCF_032173495.1. NCBI lineage: Eukaryota > Metazoa > Arthropoda > Insecta > Diptera > Muscidae > Musca > Musca vetustissima. The sequence continues at coordinate 5,473 of NW_026874930.1, forward strand.
TTTGTAAGTTACGCCTTTTTGTTTTTTGTTAATAGAAGTTCCTTTTTTGACCGCAGACGTGTAAAACTTTGTCAACACATGTAGTTTATTGACATTCACAGTATTCATTCAAAAAGCCAATTTTCAATTTTTTGTTAGTTACGCCTTTTTGCATTTTAGCTGACGATATGTATGTTACAGACATGAGTCCAACATCTGGCTTTTCTTTATTGCTTACAGTTTGTTTCCTTTTAAGATAGCAATTGTTCGTTTTTGTTAAATGTCGCGTGCTTCATCGATACAATCTTTCAAACTCTTTCGATATGTTTGGTGACCAAGTATTATTAACCTGTATGGCATACAGGTTAATAATACTTTGTCACCGATTGTCTGTACACAATTAAAGAAACGTAAAATCGTGTCATCATTGTCAGCCTATTGTTGTTATTGTTTCAGCAGATGTTCCCCTAATAAGAAGATACCAGATAATTGCTTAGGTATGATGGTTGTTGGTTGTACCATGTAATTGGCAATGCATCCAATGGTCAATGTTGGACTACCAGTGGCCAGTATTTATAATTGTTTTTGACTTTGGCGCTTATAAAGACTAATAAATTTTCTATTGATAATTAAAATTGTTATTTGTTTAACTATTCATGTTTTTTCCATTATTTCTTCACTTGACTATTTTAAGAATTTCAAATCAATACAAGTGATTTCTTCGTTTTGTTTGCTTGCTATTTCATTCAAGATGCAATAATGTCGTATGAAACTTGCACTTTCTATTGATGGAATTAGATTATGGTTATGTTGGTTATTTTAATGTTTCATTAATATAAATTAAAATTTTAATTTAAGTGTTGACCTAGATAGAGTTTTTGTAGATTAATTTTTAAAGCTGTGGAAAACTGTTTTAAGAAAATTACTTAATATTACTTAATGTAAAAGTGTGTCATGCATCCTATTTTTTTTATTTTAATAAACAATTGTTGAGTTTTCAATATGTGTTATATCTATTATTCATTTCATTTCATTTATTTCATACATAGTAACGCATAAGCTAATAAAGCCAAACAATTTTACATTACAATATACTAACTAAGAATGTTGTAATATACAATAAAGAATTAAAAAAAAATATCTTATATACAATTATAAAAATGTTAATGCAATTTCCCTATAAAATTGGTTCCCCATGAAGTAAAATTAACAAAATAATATTAAAATAACAAAAAAGTACCAACTATTTTAAACAATCACATTTGGTTTAGCGCAAATTCAGTATATCTGTTAATAAATATATTTACAGACTTATAAACTAAATAAAAAATATCTAAATTATTATTTACACAATTACTAATAATCATGAAGATCATCTATTAATGGTGCACTTGGTTCATAGCTATTCCGATGGATGGTGGTAATTGTTGATGTTCTATTGTATTGATCTGTTAGTAAGGGCGACGCCGCGGGCAATACTGGTATATCGAAATAGTTTGGCGGCATTTGGAGTAATCGCACTTGTTCATAAAATCTCTGCAATTCAATAAATATCACATTATTAAAGCGTACACATAAACCGGAAATAACATCTGCGGATAATTGAGAGTGTAGCAAACGCAAAACGTCTACAGTGTGTTGATACAGCAAATTGCATTCGGCCATAATGGTGACCAGAGCTGTCACGCGGCATAAACCCTTTTTGGAATTTGAAAATATTTTATCTGTCTTCAGATTCATAAATATGAAATTTTTTAAATGTAGCAATTCCTCCAAATAATCACACATATCTAAACAAAGTTGAAAGCTATTTGGAAGAGAAAGAAACAGAAGTAAAATTATAGAAATACAAATTGTTTTCTTTTTTACTTACGTAGTATTCAAATCCATATCAGTTTCATAGTCATATTGAAAATCTCCTTTAATATGTCGATAGGTTTGATGAAATGTAAGTTTCCTTTGTAACACCCGGCAATATTGCGTAATACACTGTGCCAAGTGATGGGTCTTTTGGGCCGACCAAAAGATTGCCCATATTTCAAATTGTTGTAAATATTGGAATGAATCGTGTAGTACTTGTTTATGTCCTTCATGCAAAATTTTATGCATTAAAATACAAAATTTCCACATTGAAAATCGATTTGATGTCAATTCCTGATGTTGGGCAATATCCATAATACGATAGCCATTTTTGAATTCGCGAGTCTTTAATATCACAAGGCGGACATAAGTTGGATCCAGGGGCTTTTCCTTAGGACAAAGACATTTCTTTATTGCTTTTTTCTAGAAGAAATAAACGAATGCATAGCCATTAATAACAATTCATTTTATTTATTTATAAATTTTTTTATAGAAGTAATAAAAATACATTGGGTATGTTCGTTTACACAATTATTTATACAAATTGTTACTTGATGTTGGTTGTTTGCGCAAATATCCAGTAAAAGAGAGCGAATTGAAAGAGAAAAATGTACAGTTGTGTTACGCTATATTTGCAAATTATTACGGGGAAAATATTTTTCATCAGCTGATATTTTATCAGCTTTCTAATAGGAGGTAAATCCGTAAAAGGTTTGTAGTGTATAATAAGGTCTTAAAAGGTCTAAAAGGGCATTGCTCGAGGTTTCCTCAGCGCATTAGTTGGTTGAAACGATAACAATTATGAATTTTCTTATACAAGAAAACTGCAATACTCAGCAAATTTGATTGTATCGTGATTTATGTAAAACGACCCAGAAGGAAATTTTTGTACACATTATATGTGAAATAAAAAATACGATAATACAATTCGAGCTTTACTATTGGTCTGTTCCCGTACTGCAAGAATCTACTCGATTTTACTTTTTTCTTCGACAGCATAAAGGAAAATTCGTTATCGTAGTAGAAAGTAGTAGATTCTTGCAGTACGGGAACAGACCAAATATATAGGGAACCAAAATTAAATACAACACAATTTTGTGTAATGTTTTACTTTTATTTTTTGATATACTCCCAAATCTGCAGACGGTGGAATAGTATCAGCGTTTAATTGTTTTCTGAACTGGGGTTTCAACCACGAATTGAGATGAGTATTCCAATTATATTAATTAAAAAGAGTATTAATCGCGCGTTAACAATAATACATTATCATTACATTATCAAATCAAATAAATCGCAACAGAAGTTCGTCGCCCTTAGGTTTACAATTTACTTCGATTTCCTAATGGGAAAATGTGAAGCAGCAAATCCCTTGACAATGAAAAATTCCGAAATATCAAACTGAAACTAGTATTACATACAATAATACTACGTTTACACTGTACCGGATTTAGTTAACCCAGTGCGTTTCAATTGTCAATTCCATTGTTATACTCCCAAATCTGCAGACGGTGGAATAGTATCAGCGTTTAATTGTTTTCTGAACTGGGGTTTCAACCATGAATTGACATGAGTATTCCAATTATATTAATTAAAAAGAGTATTAATCGCGCGTTAACAATAATACATTATCATTACATTATCAAATCAAATAAATCGCAACAGAAGTTCGTCGCCCTTAGGTTTACAATTTACTTCGATTTCCTAATGGGAAAATGTGAAGCAGCAAATCCCTTGACAATGAAAAATTCCGAAATATCAAACTGAAACTAGTATTACATACAATAATACTACGTTTACACTGTACCGGATTTAGTTAACCCAGTGCGTTTCAATTGTCAATTCCATTGTCTATTTGTCAAATAAATCCTGATAAAGTGGGTTAACCCTGCAAAAAGTTCTAATGTAAATGCCGTTTAACAAATTTCTATGTGGTTGTTGTTGAATTGTCTTTGTTGTAGTTTTGCAGTTATGTACTTTGTATAATTGTAGCATGGCTTTGGGCATAACTCTTGGCTTACACTACACTTTACAGGAAACTTTAAAGTGAACGGCGGTACTGTAATGTTAAAGTTAATCACTGCATGACAATAACTAAGAGAGACAGAATGTGGTAGGTGTAGTTCTTCAGATCCCCTAATAATTAAGCCATGTAAAATAAATTATTCAGATCTCAGACGAAACTACGTAGTCGAGAAACTCGAGTTCTCCATTGCTCACCAGGAGACCGGCGAAATGAGTCGATATAAACTATGTTGGAACTTTTTCGTTACTTATAAAAATTTTGTCGTTGTCATAAGTGACATGTTGTTAAACTGCCTCGTTATAAATGATTTCACCATTATATAACATAAAAGACGCATTTTTATAAAACTCGTAAATTAGGAGTCACTTGAGTCTTTTTTTCTTTATTTATTTTTTTAATTATATTCTTTTATCTTTATCTTTTTTAATTATACTACAAATATCGAATAATATATCAATATATTTTTTTCCTTTACCAAATCTTCAACCATTTCGATATATTATAGATTTTGTGTTCTTATTTATAAAACGCAAATTATAAATTGCCAACACATTTCATATTTATTCGACATATGTTCGTATGTTAACACCAGAAATTATCAAACTAGACTACCAAACATATTCATTTCAAATCTAGAAAAAGTGTAATTAATTTCTATTTGATATATTTTCTTGCATTTTAATCTTATCTAATCGACATTTTACGTTGATATCTCTCTAAATATAAACAAAGTATTACTCATACAAATAGTATAAGGATTATTTTTTTATATTTTGATTTAAAAAAAAATATGCTCCCAAGACCATTGTAGGTCTGCAAAAAATTCTAATTAGAAAAAAAGTCCCTTATAATCATAAAGATGGATTATCAATATTACATTTAACACACGGAATAAGACCATGAAAATAGGTACTTCAAATGGGAAACGATTTTATTAACCCTGAAACTTCCAAATGTATTCCTTTTGGCATTCTTTAGACAATAAGAATGGCGTATTTACTTTAAACGTATTTAAATGTGTACCTTTTATTGAAAAAATTGCTGTAAAATTTTAAATAAGGAAGATATTTGGATCAAATTTTGAGAAATCGTTCTTGAGGTATTTTCATTCATAATTGGAGAAAAAATTATAAATATTTTCTATACATATAATTTTTAATGTTACCACCTACGTAGATTAATAGCTGTGATACATGTGTTTTAAATTAGTCTATACGGATCTGATCTAGATGTAGGAACTCAAAAATATATATTGTTACTGTATGTTGTCTTTTTACAACATTGTAATATACATTGATATTGTATATTCAGTTTTTTATATATCCTTAACACACAAGAGAATAAATCTGCAAAAAAAGTTACCAGATACTGATAATGACATGCGGAAACTTTCTGCAACATTTTACTTAAGAAGGCTAATCATTTATATGTTAACTCCAGATGGAAAGGAACATATTTAATATATATTTGTATCGTTATTTTTAACCATAGACATCGAACCATTTTTTTATTATATGATTTTGAAAATAACCATCATTTTGTATTGTTTTCAGGTTACATCATGGATAACCAATGATGGCAGTGAATGTTTACAACGTTTTATTAACATGGAATTGGATTGGGATACACCCATGAAAGAACGTGAACAAGAATTTGAAAAATACTATTTTATATCAATGGTAAGTGTGATGACCTTACACATACATATTTATATTTCTATTATAATTAAAAATATATTATCAATTTTTCTCAGAAAAATCTTGCTAAAGGACGTGATTTACATGTTGCTGCCGCCAATATGGATCCATTGCAAGAAAGTGCCTTACATCTAAGACAAGCCTTAGACTGTTTTGCCGAAAAATTAGAAACAGCACGTGAACGAATAGAAGGATTTACACGTTTGCATCAGTTGCTAAATCAAAATATACAAGATGAAAACGCGCAACAGGAAATGGAACGTCTGGTCGAAAAATATGGTGTTAAGGGTCTGCTAGAGAAATATCGTGATAAGGGTAAACGTAAACCGGAAACTCTAAATTTAAGTCATAACAATAATCTGGATAGAGCAACAAGTGCTAAATCGCCACAAATGTTAAGCAGCACACCGGATCAGACGAAATCACGTTTATTGTGCCACAGATCAAGTAGTTATGGTACCGGTTCCTATGAGAGCCCCAATGCCTGTCAATGTTGGCGTGACAGTCGCAATTTAGACTACATGGAAGATGATCTAATCGATAATGACGAGGAAGAGGGACGTTCAAAAATTGCCGACTCTGGTGTTGGTGAATGTCAACGTTGTGAGGGGAATCCGAAATTAACACGAATATGTTCATGCCAAAGCCTAAATGAAGAGAATGAAAATTTGTATAAAAAGCAGTAAGTGAATATTTCATAAGCAATTGAGATTTTATGAAAAATTATTATTAATGTTTTACAGTGATGAACTCGATGATGAATGCTTCGAGCAGCCATCTAAATGCTATATGAATATACACTCACCACTGGAGGCAAATAAACATTTGCAATGTTTTGCTTCCACCTTTGAATTGCCAAAATTAGAAGAATTGAGTTGCTTAGATCCCAAAATACAAAAGTAAGTATTGATGTAAGGCCATGGCAAAGACATTCATTCTTAAGGGGACATTTTTTTTAAATTTCTAGGGTGGACCTTTTCAATTAAAATTAAAATTATTATTTTTTAAATTAATCCATTAATATTTTTTATAATAATCTCTTCTTTTTTCAGAACGCTCCTCTTGATCATGCGCGAAATGATTGGCACGGAACGTGACTATGTACGTTCACTATACTATGTCATTGAGAATTATATCGATGAATTGCTGCGTGATGATATTCCACAATCGTTACGCGGTCAACGTAATGTTATCTTTGGAAATATTGAGAAAATATTCGAATTTCATAATAATCATTTTCTTGCCGAATTGGAACGTTATGAAAATAATCCACTTAAAGTTGGTGCTGCCTTTTTGCAAATGGAATCGAAATTCTATCTGTATGCCTTATATAATAAAAATAAACCAAAAAGTGATGCGCTTATGAGTGAATACGGAACGACATTCTTTAAGGTATGTAATGAATGAGAGTTTTGATAAATATTTTATGCATTTCTTAAAGTGTATGCTAATAAATATATGAAGTATTTTAAAAATAAATCTTAAAAATTTATATAGAATTACAACAATATATTAAATAAAATTAAATTATAATAATAAATTATAATAATAAAATTATTAACGAAATTATAAAATACATCTTTACAGACATCTATAAATATTTATGCATTATCTATATGTTGTAATAAATTGAGTAGAATATAATAACAAATATTATACACCCAATATCTTATTATATCTTTCATATTTATATCTTTCAGACAAAACAATTAGAATTGAATGATAAAATGGATTTGGCCTCGTACCTATTAAAACCTGTTCAACGTATGGGAAAGTATGCTCTACTGCTACAACAATTGGTTAAGGCCTGTAGCAATGTAGAGGTATGTAATTTTAATTAAATTCTATAAAATGTTCTTTATAATTATAATTTGGTATATTCTCTAGGGACCTGCCCTTCAGGAAATAGCTGCCGATGTTGAAGAGCTACAAAAAGCCGAAGAAATGGTTAAATTTCAATTAAGACATGGAAACGATTTACTTGCCATGGACTCATTACGGGACTGTGATGTCAATCTCAAAGAACAGGGTCGTTTGTTGAGACAAAATGAATTTCTAGTATGGCAAGGACGTGCCGGTAAGAAAACACTAAGACATATATTTCTATTCGAAGAATTGGTATTATTTAGTAAATCACGAAGATTTCCCGACCATAAGGTGAGTGAAACAAATGGAACACAAATGTGTAATATTTTAAATAAAACACTTTTCCGATTTGCAGAATCTTGATATTTATATTTACAAGAATAGTATTAAGACTTCGGATATTGGTTTAACGGCCCATGTCGGTGATTCACCAACCAAATTTGAAATTTGGTTTAGAAAACGTAAACCCGAAGACACATGGACACTGCAGTGTATGTCAGAGGATATAAAGAATGCATGGACTGAGGAGATTTCTAAATTATTGTGGAGCCAAGCGAAAAGAAATCGAGGTATTATAAAATGGATTTACTTAATTAAAACTGTTAATCATTTGTTTATATATTAAATTACAGAAATTCGCCTTGCGGAAATGTCTTCAATGGGTATTGGTAGTAAACCTTGTCTGGACATACGACCCAGTAATAATCAAATAAATGATAGATCCATAACCATTAGTCAATTGGGTAAAAGTAAGTTGCAGTTGTCAAGACACATTTTATTTTATTGTTTCCAACAAAATTATAAAAAATAGAATATACTGTAAAAATATGTGTAATGGGATTATCATTAAATTATTTTGGTGGGGATTTTAATACTAAAATTAATACCATTTGTATTTAGTTACTGCAGAATAGTCAGGCGTAATCTCAAATAGTTGGTTTTATATAAATAACCATACATTAGTGGGAAAAATATGGCATTGTCCGCCAAGGGCTAAGGCATGAAAGGCTATAGCTTCGTATCTCGCAACTGATACTCATCTAAAAAAAATCAATTCCAAAGTCCAAATAAATATTGCTTATTAATACAATAATCCTTCCAAATAAATAAAAAGACATTCAAGTAATGTTTTTTAACTTACAAAGCAAAAACAAGTGAAAATTGCAGTTAACTACAAAGAAAATAGATTAATTTCTATTCATTGTAGTTAATTGCTGACTGAAATTCTATCATTAACTATTAATGTCAGCATTTTTTGTACTTTACAATATAAATAATTCTAAAACAGATTTATTTCAAAATATAATATATAGTAGTTCTTTTTCTATTCTTTTTAATAAATTTATTTAAATCTTAAATAGTAGTGGATTTGTCAATATTATGAAGTTTATTACGTTAAATTATTAAAAAAATATATTTGTTGATCTTAAGACCATTGTTACTTTTTTACTTAATTGATTATTTTTTTTATTATGTATTATTCTAGCTCCAAAATTACGTCACTCATTTGTCGGCCTTAGTACAGATCAAACGAAAACATCACGACGACCTACATCGCTAATATCAGAAAGTTCTCTATCGAGTGGTACGAGCAGTTCATCTTTAAGTAAATCATCAACGACTTCGTCGAACTCTTCAGTCCACAATACCTCACATCATTATCAGCCCGGAATTGGTCTGGAATTAATAAATGAATCGCAGACCTTGGATCACAATGAGAATAATAAATCCTCAAACCAACAACATAATTATCATCATCACCACCAACACCAAAACAGCCAAATGACACACAGTGTTTGCCATAGCCATGGTAACCGAAATCGAAATAATCATAAACGTTCCACGACCATTGTCAGCCAACTATCTATGGGTATTGATTTTGATTTAAATTATTATTGTTTTTAATATTGCACACAGTGAATGTTTTAATTTTTTATTGTAAATATGTAAAATGTTTTAATTTGTGTGTATGTAATGTTATGTTGCATTTTTTAGTTTTGCATGTTTTTTTTTTGTTTGTATTTATTATTTTTTGTATAGTTTTTTGTTTAGTTCGAGTAACAACGTAGACATAGCTCAATATTATAATCATTATTTCCTGGCTCATTCATACTGATATGATCCAGGATATTATGTTCAATTGTTTACAACATACAGAGGAGCAAAAAGGGATCGAGATAATTATATAAGCTCCTTTTTGTGGCGTTTTCTAGAATGTATTATACTATTCAGAAATATTTTACAAGATTTTTACTGTATATATGACACTTTCAAAAATGTATAAGAAGCCCCCATATAACGGTAAACCCAATTTTCAGTATTTTGAGGGTTGTGATCGTATTCTTCGACCGTATTGGCTGCAATTAAGTACTTTGATTTGTTATTGGTTAGCAAACCTCTCCACTAAAAATTATAAATATATGTAAAATTTTCTGGTAGCCCTCATATAAGGGTACCCCTAATTTTCTGTATTTTGAGGTTCTTGATCGCGTTTTTCAACCGAATTCGCAGTAATTTGATATTTTGTAGTCTTATGTGGTAACAAGTCTACTTACCAAAAATTATTAATGTTCACCCCCTTTTAGGGTTATTTAGTTATTTGATTTGTTCCATGTGTCCTAATATACGCGTATTCTATCATAGTATGGGTTATATTCGTTACTCGAAATTGTCAGTTTTTACCCTACAAAGTATTGAGTTCTATAACGATTTAGCAATCTGCTGTAATCATTCCGCCTTCTAAGGATATCGTGATAAAAAAAAACTCGAACCTGACAATGATGAAACATATCGGTCAGCATTTAGGCATCTCCCCATATAATGATACCTTCTGTAGAAAAATATTGAGATACAAAACTATTTCGGTCATTAATTAGGCATAGCCCCTCATATTATGATAGCCCCAAAGATTCACTAATTCCTAGCTATGTAATCAAATTTGGTCCCCTTTAGGCATAGCCTCATATAACTTTGCAGTAGTTTGAGGATTTTCTACACATGTTTCACTCTACCATGCATAATCAATATCGGTTCACGTTTTGGGGTTTTTAGATTTTATGAAAAATACCGATTAAAAATCGTTGAAATTAGTATTTGGTGTACATAACTGTTTACATAAATCGGTTTGTAGAACTGTCGGTATAGGTCCACTTAACGCTTCTTTCACTTGCTTATTTTGATAATTACCGGTTCACCTACTTTTTGTGCCTATATGTAATCCAAGAGAAGAACTTCACATTTTTAATACAAACGGGTGAACTTTTCTTTCATCCATCGGATTCCTGATATTGATTTATAATACCCCAGGGGATTTAATTTAATAAGCCATTTTAGTCAGGCCCGATTTTTTACACACTGAAGGGCGTTTCAACTGATTTTATTAGAGATTGATTTCTATTAACTGTGCATCACAATATTAAAGTACAACATAGTTAGTCCTCTGAAAAAGAATGCCCTCTCGAAACCCTTTTATGGGTTTCATTTTATTTGATTTAAATTATGTTCTTCGATACTAACATATATTTTTAAATATTTATCTACAAAAAATGTTAAATTAAAAGTAAACTGTAAATAAAATATATTTTAAAACATTTTTTTCTTTTAATTGAAACATTGTATATAAAATTGAAATTTATTAAAATTCATACTAAAAATTAATTTTTCTTTGAAAATTTACATTCTTTCAATTTGGCATTGAATATCTTGTGTATATAACTTCTTTTAAAAATTGATACCAAAATATAAACTAACATTTCTAATCTACCTTTATGTGTCGTTGTATATGCTACAGAAAGTGGTATTATGTCTGATATATGCATGACACCAGATCAGGATAATAATGATTTAATAACAACATGGACATCCAATCCAACAGATGGCTTAGTCGTTTCACCGGTTAACAACAACAACAATAATGCTGGTAATAAGTTTCTCCTTAAATGTCATACATTTACAATGAATAAGAAGCTCGATCAGCAACATCAGCAGCAACAATACTCAAAGGATTCCAAAAATGGCGATTTCAATGATGAAGTATCTTAAAAGCTGTCACAACTTTAGATATTTATTTAAGCCATATTCATTACCTATTCATAAAATATATGTTTATAATTATATTAATAACACGGTGCTAAAAACAAAATAACACAAATTAACACAAAAAAAAACTCAAAACACAACCATGTCCTTGATAAATTGCAAAAGTACTGACTCATATTAAAAATAATAAAATATTCATTCACTTAAATAATATTTTAAAAAATACGTAAACACTTATTTGGTTTTGAATAAATGATTACAAATACAATAAAGCAACTCAATTCTTGTCCACTGAAAATGTAAACTAAAAATGTAAAAAAAATTTCATTTCAAATTTTCACAGAACAAAAAGTGAAGAAAGAGTTTTTTTTTAATCTATAACCTCACATGTTTAGAGTATTTTTTATTGATGTGAAACTCCATTTTATATGACCATACAAGTGCCTTTTTGTCATCTAAATAAACAGCATACACTTTCAATATAAGCAATTTTATAGCACCGTGTAAATTTTCATACGAAGAAACAATTTAAAACTTCTCTAATATTTATAGTATAGCTTTAAAATAAAATAAGCGTATTTTTTGTTTAAAATTTTGAATATGTTTCATATACATATATATTTTTTCTGTTGTCTTGAGCATTTCAATATATTTTATTGTCATAACACACGATAATTGTTAATTTTAATGTTAGAGCAATGAACAATAAAATCATGTATTTATTAATTTCTCATAATTGTTTATAAATATTCTAAATATGCATGTGTGTGTACTTTTGTTATTTATTACTTAATATATTTCTTATCACAAGATTTTGTTTATTTCAATTCACACTTTTGTAAATTACATCAATAGATCCCTAGTTATATATTCGAAAAATCAAACAAAATACGATATATCCGATTCGAAATATAGTTATAATTTTAAACGAATGTTTTATATACAAAAGAAATTTCTACATAATAAATAAATTTGCAAATAAAGTTAATAATACATAATAAATATGTATTTTTTATGTATTGGGGTTATAAATTTGAGGGATAGTGAAATGAATACCATAGTTTCAATATCAATTTATTTTTATTATTCCAGCTTTCTCATTGAACAATAAAGTGAATCCAAAATGTAGTTAAAAATAACATAATAAATGAATTTTGGGCGTTATATCAGAATTACGTCCCTTTACCAAAGGCAAAGGCCCACACGAGAAATTAAGGGTTAAAAATGTTTCTTCATACAAACGCCATGTCACAATTTGGACTTTCGCAAAGTATATATACTTCGTATTACGACAAAAATGCATATGAGAATTATGAACGCTCATATTGAAAGCAATGAGATCTAAAATTATCTATGATTTTCAAACTATATTATTAAATATTGCCAGATGATCAATATATTTGATATTGCGACGAATATACTGGGTGACTCAAATAAAATAAATGTTTAACAAACATATATTGGAGGTGTATTTTTACTTTTCAAAAAAAAATTGCTTAGTAATTTCCTATAAAATTAATTTTTTGCATACGAGTTAGAAAAAATTGTTACACGAACGTTAAGTAGATCTTTTTATTTTTGAAAGCGTGCTACATATACGAAGACATATCAAAGGTTTTCCTTAAATATAAGATGTGTGAGGTAGTCTACATGACACATGAACACTTGATACCTACACATACATACAAAATTATGTTAGAGGTAAAAACGAAAATATGTATTAATATTATGTCAACATTCAATTTAATTTTAATTTATATCGTCTTTGTGAAGCACATTTGGACTATTTCAAGATTTTAAAGAACATTTTTGTTGTGTTTTTTTTTTATTTAAAGACAAATAGTTTTCGCCTAGGCAAAAAAATTGACGTTAAACATAAGTTTTCTCTATGAATTCGCTTCCTGGCTGACCTTATATAGGCCTTGGTAAAGACGACTGGTTATATGTAACCCAAGTATAATAGATTTGGATTAAATTTGTTGAAAATTTTCATCTTTGATCCTATTTTAATTTACAATAAAAAGAATGTATTTGTCGATTTTGGCGGCCCTGTGTCTATCGGAGTCTACTTGTCGGAGTCAAGTAATTTTCATGTAACTTATGTATGTTCGATAAATATATTAAATCATTTTTTGTGTTAGCTTTAACCAAACGTTCAAAGATTTTTTTAATATCAATTATTATTATTTTTAATTTTGTAATGTAAAAAACGTAGACCCCATTTTTCGATTTTTAAGAAATTTGCATATCCGTATTGGATTGAGTCTAGAATGAGGTATGGCTAATGAGGGTATATAAACTTTGCTACGCAAATATGTGCCTTATCAAAATATTGATTTTAAACCTCATATTTCTTTGAGCCAAATCCGTTTCAGACAATTTGTAGTCCATTTAAAAATTTCTGTCTGGCCGGCTGGTGCGCACGATAATCTCGAAGGGAGTAATTGCTTTCATCTAAACTTTGCACATCGTAATATATATTTCAAAGTTAAATCAAGTTAGAAGATGGGGAATATGCGTCAACTCCTTTTTGTAGCTCTCACAGAAAATGTTCAAATTTTTGCTGAAAATTCATTTTGTAATATCATGCGAACGAATTATTCAATTTGAACCAAACTTTACACAACCTAATAATTTTACCAAGATGGAGGATGGGACTTATTGGCGCATTCCTTATAGTACCTCCCCCACAAAAGGGACAAAAATACCAAATTTTATTAATCAAATATTATGCGAATGGAATATCAGATTTGACGCAAATTCTACAAACATCGTCGTATTTTTACTAAAACTTAATCAAGTTCGACGAGGGGACAATTATTTCCATTCTATCTAAAAACTCCCCCACGATGGGGTCAACAAAAAATCCAGTTTTTAATCTAATGGAATGTCGGATTTTACGCACATCATTATATTTCTATCAAATATAAATCTAATTCGAAGATGGGTCCCATTGGTTCACTCCTTCTGTTACCTCTCACACAAAATGGTCAACATTTTGCTGCAAATATTATATTTTTATCATGCTTCTGTAATATAAGACGGTCGGATTCATCGGTCCACCCCTTGCTGGATCTCCATAATAAAGGGCCAAATTTTTTAAAACATGTTAATCTCATATGCAGCGAACGGAATATCCAATTTCATCGAAACTTTAAACATCGTCATATGCTAATTCATTGTTTGCATATCTTATCCGAAGATGGGGTCTATGAGGTAACCTCTTCTCGTATCTGTCCAAAGATGGTAAATTATTTGATATAAGCATATACCTTTTTCCGTAGACTTTTTCCTTGTTTTTAATTTATTTTAGGCTTATGTGAGACATTTATTAAAACGTAGGAAATTTACAGAAGTAACATAAACTGTATATAAAATTGTTATTATAATATTATTATACAAAATATCGTTGTTTAGTCCGATTATCCTCCATGTAATGTAGAAATGAATAAAACATTATCTTTTTGCTGCAATTCATAGTCCAATTCACCCTAGTAAAATAGTAAAAGGAAAATTAGGAAATTTTTAGTAATAAAATTAAGTTATTTACCAGTAATTCCCAATCGGTATCGTTTATTAATACCAAAATTCCTGGTCGTCTGAAATATAAAAAATATTCATAATTTTACAATGTTAAATAGTCGGTCAACAACTCGACATATTTAAAAGAAAAACATGTATGTAAACTTAATCTTTCCCTTTATATTAGTAGTATTTTATAAATTTGTAAAATACATTGACAAACAAATAAATAATCCGACATGGACATTGATTACAATTTATAATGGGCAGACGGTCAGATGTTTTACGCGTCTGCTTAATTAAATATTTCTGAAGATATGGTTTTCACTCTTCAATAGCACGGAATTTCAAATTATGAGACGTTTCATCCTTCGAGTACCCAAAATGTTGTTAGACATTTTGGGCAACCTCAATGAAAAAAAATTAAAATGTCGAAAATTAGGCTGGATTTTATATGGGGCTAAATAAATATATTTTTGCAAAAATTTTTTACCATATTTCGAAATCCGGAATTCCAAATTACAACCACATTGTTTGGATTTGATAAAATCCTTTAAAATATCGAAAACACGGCGGGACTTATTTTGAAAATGTATGCAAATATTTTTAGCACACGTCCTTATATGGAGAATACACCAAAACTTAAAACGATGTATCCCATCCAAGAAATAGTTGTAATATACATATACATATATGTTTGGATTTTAGACTTGTACCTGAACAATGATTCTGAACACAGTTCCCACATACCTTTTATTTTCCTACTTTGCTGAATATGTTGACATATACTTACACAGTATCCCCTTGAATAAATAATTCTGGTCTTTCACGCAAAATATTTTCTTTCATCCATTTCAATAAACTACGTATAGTCCCTGGAATAAAAACATTACTCATGGCATTCCACGCTTTAAAAATGATGTCTTACATTTTTCTGTTGAGGGCAGAGTGATTTCACGTTTTTTGATATTATCGAAAAGCAGCTCAGCTCCAGCACTGTTGAAAAGTAATAAAACAATAAGACATTCTTTACAATAACGAAGATTTACAATACCTGAATTCGAGGATTATCTTCAGACCGTCAGTCATGATGAATAAAAATAAATAAAATGTGCTAAATGTTTTGTTTTTATTTACAAATGATATTGTGGCAATAGTGTTGCCACATGTATATGCCGGTAAAATGGCACTTTTAAACAAATATTTATTGATTAACTTTTAAAGAAAAATAAATTGTGTTATGATAATTGCTAAAAACGAGAGAAACTTTGTATAAATTATTACTATTCTATGATGAAAATCAATTAAATTCCAACAATTATGAAAACTCTATCTCATCTGGCTACCATTTTAACAATCACATGTAAAACAGCTGTTTATAACACATGCTGCTAAAAACATAAGCAAACAATTTGGAAAGTACTGCCTGCTCTCAGAAATAACCAAACAAAACGATTTACATATATATGTGTCAATTTATTTCTTTAATTTATTACTGTCGCTTTCATTTGATATATTTGTAGTTTCTAGCTTAAAATCAATGGGTTTATCATAGCCCATAATACGAACATAATGCTCTGGATCATCAAATAAGGCTGGGTCCACAAATAGAGGTTTACCGTCCACCACGAACGAGGTAAACATTCCAGGTACCTCGGGAACTTTAACATCACTGGGCCTAAATTTGGTCTAAAAGAAAACAAAGGTTATCATGTATTAATCCCTATTCCCGTACTGAAGACATTAGTTTACCTTAATTTTTTGCAAAATAATTGATATTGTTGTGGCTATGTATTCATCCGTCTGAGGATTATAATGGATCTCTGTAACATATTTCTTGGTAACGAAGTGCAACAGAAAGGGTGTTACAAATGTAAAGAATCCGGCAAAGCCACACAAGAAAACAGCCATTCCCGTGCCACCTAACTTCATACCCTGTTCCATTAATATTGGCTGGGCAGCAAGACCGGCAAAACTAGTGGTCAAAGAGAAAAACTTTACAGCTTTCATTCTGGGTGCCAATGAACCATAGTAGACACGTTGTAGGGATTCTGTGTTCGTATCATCCTTGTTCGTATTTGTGGCATACTGTCTCCTTTGAATTAATTGACCATTCAACAAAGCTGGTTGGGATGGCATATGAAGAGTGGCTATATTCCGAACGCCACAATTTGTCAATGATTTGGATGTGTTGAATTGAAGGAATTTGATGGATGTTGTAGTATTCCGAACTAATTTTGATGCTGCAGCATTACAGCGTAAGGTAGTACGTAATGCCAACATTTTCTCGCTTATTGTTTTGTTTCAAAAACCCTGATGAAATTTCCAACTAAATCTTGACACTACAAATATTTATTAAATAATCATGCAAGTAGACGGGTCAAAACAGCTGTTGGTCCAAAAAAAAAAACAAATTAGCTACGTTACTAACGAGACTACATTTTTATCGAAACTACAGGGTGGTACATAAGGCACACGTTTCATATTAATTACCATTTGTCACATATTGGCCGGTATCACAGCCGAAATTTGACGAATGTTGGTTTTTAATTGTCAAATCGCATGACCTGGGGCCGTTCAAGTATTACATAATCAGATGTATTAGAAGCGATGATCCTTCCCCCCCCCACTTCCTATTATCTTCATTTCTTACGTAATACTTGAACTGTCCTTAGTCAATAAGGCCATATTCGCTCGAGTTATGTGGCAACTCACGATGATGTTTCCTGACGATAAAACCCAAGCAATTATTCTTTTGAGCCGTACAATTTGGATACAGGGGAGTCAGAAGTAGCAAATACATTGGTATTTCAGTTACTACAACAAAAACCACATACAAATTTGTTGTTAGAAAGTTTTTTTGGTTTACATTTTTATACTGAAATTTCCCAATCCAGTTTTTTCCCATGACCACCAATTGGAAATCAGAAAATTGGAAGCTTGTTAAAAGAAAAACTACCTAGGAACACACGATACTGAGGATTACCTCATTCATTCTACATTAAAGTTGTTGGTGTAGGATTATTGTGGTATTCTAATTTTGTTAGAATATCTAATTTTGTATTCCAATTTTACTAACAAACTGAATACCTGATCAACTAATCTGTCGTACGACATTGGAAATTATTGGATTTTTAAGAGAAACTCTGGCAACCCTTATCACATGTTATGAAATTTCCCTTCAAATGACAGCAGAATATCCCAAAATAAAATATGCAGGTGAAATGATATTTATTTTTACAACAGGCCCTAAGCTATTTTGGAATTTTTTCATAATAAATATTGAAAATCAAATCGAATTGAAATAAAGACCGATTGTGTAAAAGAAAAAACGAATATTTAATAACTACCGACTGTGAATGACAAATGCAAACAAATATTCAACGAATTAATTCAATTTTTGCCGATTCTAAAAAATAACACTAGTTTCAGTATTTTGTGTGAACTTTGACACAAAACGATCATCTTCGCCATCAACAAATGTCACTTTCACTTTTTCTCAACCATAAGTAAATAGTTTTGGCCAAATTTATTTCTCAAAATTGTCTTGCTGCCAACAACAGGCAGTCGAAGAAAAAGTGCTTGAAAAGACGGAGAATGGCAACAAAACGTAGACCAATACGTCCCCAGCCGAATATGAATTTCCGGCCGGGTGGTCCAGATGTTCTACGGTCGGAAGCGAAAGGAACACGACCCACAGCCGCCCCAACCAGCATACGTGAAATATTCGTTATGATGATCATGCATGTCTGCAAAAAGACCATATTCTTCGATACCAACTTAAAGGTGGCCCTATATTTGGGCAGTTTGTTTATTGTTTCATTGATTGGCGATTTTATACCATTTCCTAAAACGTATTTTGCTCGATCGGATAATTTGTTTAATGTTTACTTTGTGAAAATCGGTTGGGGTTGGACTCTGTTGTTTACTGTGCCATTCTTGTTTATGACATCGTATACTCTATGCTGTGGTGATATGAAGAAATTATTGCGTCATCATGCCCCCCGTATCGTTATTGCCACATTCTTTTGGTTCTTCTGGACAAAGTTGTTTAATATTATAGAAACATCATATGGAAGATGTACTGTACGAAGTGAGTATTGACAAAAAGTAACTAATTATCTTAGCACTGGTGAATAATGTTTCATTAGATTTTAGTTTATGTTTAAGGGAATAAATGGGATTTATTTAAATATTAAGTGTTATATATATATATATATATATATATCATATCCCTCCTTAAGTAAACTTGATCTCAGTCATTTGTGATAAATCATAAATTGGTAGAATAAATATATTTAGATAAGAAAATGATAATTAAAGACGACCCTTATCCCTTGCGTTTCAAATGATCGACAATGGTTTTAAAATGAACTGTTCTCCTTGAATGTAAATTTTTGTTCAAATTAAAAGTTATGAATTCTTATAGAATGTACGTACATTGGTCAACATATTTACTAAGGTTAAGATAATAAAGAATTTAATATATTTTATCTGCAAATCAAATATCATTTTTATAAAAATATTACGTTTACTTAATTTATTAATTTTTATTGTAATCACAATTGATTAGATTATACTTCCCTTTGTAATAATTGTTGTATTCATATTTCATATATTTTAATATTGCAAAAGAAGCTACAGGCTTGTCCTTCAATGGATTATATACATCGGAAAATATCTTTCACATGGTTTTCAAAAACTAATATATATATATATATATATATATATGTTTCATGGAATAAGGATAGAAATCATTTTAAAATTCTATATCGATAAAGTTTAAATAAAATTAAATTTCCTCCGTGCTATCAGTATTGTTGTTGTTGTGTCATTGGGAACCAAATTCATTCAAGTCTAATTGTGTACCTAATTGTGCCCGCCCATGCTACAATTTCTGTTTCTAGAATAAGTTTTGCCCTTATGATTAGAGAGCTTAAAAAATTTTAAGAACTAAATTGAACCCCTATTCTCGTTATTTTTAAAATGTCCATCGAAATCAGGACTTCCGTAGTCATGGCTTTTATAACCGAAATAGCTTTTAAATAATTTGTATGTTTTAGTATTTTTTAGAATTGAATTCAGAATTAGCTAAATATCATAAGTTATAATACTTTCTTTACTATTAAAATCGATAATGTAAAATGATATTGGATATTTTATTTACTATTTGGTCTGCTCCCGTACTAAAAGAATCTACTATTTTTTACTACGATAACACTTTTTTCCTTTATGATAGTAAAATCTAGTACATTCTTGCAGTACGGGAACAGATCAATTATTATATAGATTAATACAAATTTTCTTTCACAATTAAATAACTTGTTTCTTTTTATTAGATTTCCAAACAAAATCCAGCTGCCTGAAAGCTGGTCACTTGTGGAGCGGTTTTGATATATCTGGCCATGCGTTCATATTAATACACTCCAGCCTGGTGCTGATCGAAGAGGCTCGCCCCATAGTAAAATGGGAATCGATTAAGGAACATTTACGCAATGAACTACATGATCGTTCAATATCCGAACCATCCAGTACAAATCCATTACGTAATCTGAGTGAAGAACAAATGAAAAACTTAAAATTCCTTTATGAACGTTTGACACCAGTGATTCGCATACTTTTCATTGGTATGTCTGCTCTGCAGCTGTTATGGGATGTTATGTTGGTGGGCACTATGTTGTACTATCATCGTATGATCGAGAAATTTATTAGCGGTATTATTGCCATATTTACATGGTATTTTACATATCGTTTCTGGTATCGTTCATCGGCCGTATTGCCCGACCCAGCCGGTAGTGGCGATTTCTTTTATCAACGTGATAATAAAGATGCATTTGTTTTTAAGCGCACGAACAGTATAACGAAAGCCACCACAAGTAGCGGTTCAAGAGGTGGAAATGGTGGCAACACAACTAGTCCAAATCAAATTCCAAAATTTATGGGAATGCCTTTGTATACAAGTGCGAAAACTGGAAATTACAATTCTCAAATTTCTTCGAATTTAAATAATGATACAATATAATTGTATGTAAAATAACTGGTGCTAGATAGATGATTTGATGGTTTTTGATATCTAACATTTATAAATGTAATAAAGTTTAAAGTTTGTCTATTTTTTATGACTCCTACGATACAAAAATTTCAAACATATTAATTATCATGACATATGTACCATGTGGCTGCTGTGGGATATGACATATCAATAAGGACAACAACAAAACTAGTGCAATATATATTTGAATGTGTAGTAATGATTATAATTGTTATTATATTTTTGTAAGTTATTTTTATTATTTCTATTTTTCATTTTGTACCCTTACCATTATTTCCTACTTTCTTTAAAGTTTTTGTGTAGACTGGTTTCATTACATGGTTAATAATTAAATCACGTTTAAATGTGTTTCAGTTTTTATTAATACTTTTTTGTGTGTTTTATTTTGTTTGCGTGTGAATGTGTACGTTTGTATTTGTAATTGTTGCTTTTTTTATTTGTGAGCAAATGCAGCAAAAACAGCCATACCCAAAACACCAGCTCCAGCGCCAATTATATAATTCGATGGAGTCATTTGCCAAATGTCCTTGAGTATTTCAAAATTGCTGGGCATTAGTTTATCGTACGACGGGCGTTTCTTAAAGCGCAAAAAATAACTTTCAACGCGTGGCAGTTTACCGTAGGACCAGTAATAGTTTTCAAAGCCCAATTGATATAGGCGCAACAATAGCAAACCAAAGCATACATCAATCATACAGAAATCATTGGACACCAACCATTCTCTGTGGCTATTGGCATTCATGTCATCTTCAACGAAACGCAATACATTTTGAATGGCATCCAGAATCTTTTGATATTCTAAACGTGAATAGACGAGACGTTTTCTACGTTCTTGTAAATCCAATTTACGCAGCAAGGCCATTTTGTGGTCCTCTGCCCGATCTATGGATTCTTTAAGTAATTGATGTACCTTCTCGTTATTTTCTAGAAAGAAAAACATTAAAAATTTAACATAACAAGTACATAGACAAATTGTATATAATTACTTAAACATGTCTTGCGAATTGGTCCAATAAATGGTGGCTTGGGTACCAATTTCAAATCATCATGTATAAATGATCCCAAACTTAAGGCTCCAACTGGTAAACGATTCAATATTTGATCATACAATTGAATTTTTTCATCCTCCAATGGATTGCCGCGTTTAGGTTTCAGTGTCTTATAATCGCCTGTAATGATGAAAATAATCTTTATAAATTGTAAGAATGATAATTATATATTGATATTGTCGAGTACTACCTCCATGGAATTTATTTTCAACATAATTGATAATATGCACCGAATCTGGTACGACAACGGAACCATCCTGTAATACAGGCACATCGGCTTTGGGATTTAAATTTAGGAACCATTCGGAATATTGTTCGCCATTCAGCAAATCCACTACATAGGGTGTAAAGTCAATATTTTTCTCGTACAGCAATAAGAGAACCTGAAATGGTTGGAAAATAAGAACATAATGTAGTATATTGTTTCTGATATATCTGAAAGATGATTTGTATTTTGTCGATCATTGAATGATTAATTGAATGCATACAAATTAGTTTTATTAAAATCTGGTCTAAAATCATCCATCCAAACTTTGCACATCGTAATATTTCTTCCAAACGTAATTAAAGTCCGAAGACTTATAATCCAATATCAGGCGAATGGAATGCCCGATTTGAACCAGACTTTGCACAACCTATTATCTATAACAAGTCTATATCATGGCTGAAGATGCCACCAATCCGCCCATTCTTTTCGGTACATTCTCCACAAATGGTGAAAATATTTCATATTTATAAATCCAATATCAGGCGAATAGAATGTTAGATTTGAAATAAAACTTTGTACCAACTAATATCTTTACCAAGCCTAGATCAAACGTTCAATATTTTATGTATTGTAAATTTAATTTAAGGCGAATTGAATAACTGATTAGATTAACATTAAATCGGAAAAACATATACCTCATATAAAGCGAATAATAAAACCTCCGCAAACCATTGGCTGAGGATATATATCTGTGGGCAACTCCTACTGACACTTTTTTACTTGTTTATTTATAAATGAAAATGTTCTGGTTGGATTCAAGTGTCAGCCGGGTGTTATATTGTATAGAGTAAGAGTCCGAAAAAGGGTTTATATTCCTAGTTCCGCTATTTTGCTAATTTTTGAGCGAAGTCAATAATCCTAGTACATACCAGTACCAGTATTTCTAACAGCTTTGGAATTTTGAGATTCGGGTGTTCCGGTGATCGGCAATCATGCCCGCCGTCGAAAAGAGTGCATTTCTTTAATTACAAAAAACAACAACAGATTTTTTATCAATTTATTTTCATCTTCTTTTAGTCTTTAAATACATATATGCAAAGTTATAACTAATTGATAGTCGAAGTTTGAAATTGAGAATCCCCTAATTTTTTTTTTTTTTTTGCTGCGCTAATTACACATGTTACTATTTTAGATAAAGGCATAGCAAAATCTCACAATATAAACATATTTTAATGATTACACACATTTTTTACCTTAATAAAATATTTTACCATTATTTTCAATTCTATACACCCTAATATACAACTACTTAACCCACACAAACGCATAAACGTAAATTTGATCTCGCCGAAAACAAACTTTGTTTTTAACCATTGAGATCACATGATAAGACACATACAAAATAGTCTATTTAATTTAATTAAATTAACTGTACGACAAAATGCAAACATTGCGTTAAATATATTTCAACTGCATTAGTTATCGTTTAAACATACTTTTTGGGAATGAAAGTTATAGGGATGAACATAGACGACCAATTCGTCATCCTTGAATTGGGGTGCTTTAAAATCCTTTAGTGATTTGATTTTATTGCCATTGTTGTTATTGGGATCGTTAGGATTTACACTCATTTTGAATCGACTTTACCACCTTACAAGCAAGGTGGTTGTTGTAATATTTTTTATGTTTTTTTTTTCAAATGTATAACGGTAATTACACTGCACTGTCTAGTCGAGTTTTTCTCTTCGTACTAATTTGTTAAGCGTAAATTTTCTCACTTTTTTTTTAGTTTGTCACTCAAGATAAATGGTATTAAAAGAACTTATTTATTATTTATTTATTAAATAAGTATGTCTATAGCTGAGTATGTGTGTGAGTGGGGTATCGGTACACAGTCGCTGTGTATGCAGTTTATTAACAAATTTTTCCCATCACATGCTATGCGTAGATATTTTTAAGACCTTTAACTAGCATTTGACTACCGACACGAATGCTTGCTACCAAATACGACAATACGGCAGACCCAATGTCGGGATGATGATAGATAGTATGTGTGTACTTTAAGGTAGCTAGATATTTTAGATATTAACACAACGAATCGTGCAAACACTATGACGATCTCAAGTTTACTGGCGCTGTGATTTGCAATATACATTTGGAGAAAACACGATAATGAAAATTTAAAACTTTAGTTTTCGGAAAAATTATCTTCGTATCATCTGCTATTAATTTACACAACAACAACAGCAGCAATCATATTGAAACGATGACTGTGATGCTCATGCAAATCTTACCACTACAGGTTGTTATGATTGCTCTAGTAATTCGCACCTACAATAAAAAAGGAAAACTAGTAATGAATTAAAAATAGTGTTATTTTCGGCTGGGTAGAATAATTTTATACCCTTCCGAGGTTTAATTATTGTTCTATGAAATAAAAAACAAATATTGCATGTAAAGAAAAAACGTTTTCATTTCAAATTTTTAGAGAGCCTGAATTGAGCAACATAATGAGATAAATAACTGACTAGATAAGAGAAATAAATGATGACGAAGATAATAACTATAATTTTTAAACGAAATGGATATTTTAATATATAAATTATTGATCCTGATTTAGATGTTACCTAGTTTTTCATGACTATATTTTCGACAAGAACTAAGAATTCTAAACATTTTAAGTTGAATATGTAACTTTTCCAGTATAAAAACACTCATTTTATTTATTTATAAATATTATATTATATAAATATTTTCTATAAAAAGGCTAAAGGTCAATAATAAATATGTGTGACACATATTACAAAAAGATATCGACCGACATTTACTAACAGTGTTTTGAATCTATATTCTATTCCATAGTAATTATAGACCAGTCTTGTTACCTTTTGCTCGTTACAATCAAATCGATAAATACACAATACTATGTACTGCAGTGTAGCAATAAATCCAACATCTCATTGGATATTGCGTTGAGTATTCAAAGATTAGTAGGGTAAGTGTTCCTAATGTCGGCATGTACCAATAGTCGGCATCTGTTGTATATACAACAGCCAATAGTCGGCATATGTTGTATATACAACAGCCAATAGTCGGCATCTGTTGTATATTGTATAACTTTAAATAACTAAAAAAATCCTATAATCAAATATGAAAAATACCTTGAATAATATTTAAACCTGTCTCTGTGTAAAATTGCATCGAGCTAAGTACATTTATTCAGCCAAAATTTTATCAATGAGGTAATTTCAACACGATAATTAAACGCGATAATTCATGTTTCTTTAAAAAATCAGTAGTGTTGTATCTTGTTTTTGCAAAATAGTCAGGCTGGATCCCAGTTTGTTGTTTTTATAAAACAAAATAACTATTTATTAGTGGGGAACTGTCCGCCGAGCGGTAAGGCAAGGAAACTTCTCATTGAGGTGGTATCGCTGGTAACGTAAGTACTCCCGTTTTTTTTACAAGAGACATTTGGGTATGAAAGGTTTTTTTGTAAAGAAGCAAAAACTGATGAGGATCAGTGGCCAGAAATTTTGAAAATTTTGTAAACAAATATAATTACAAAAATTGTATGTAGTGTGTGTTTTGATTTTATACATTCAACTCCAAAAAACTCTTTGCAAAACGTTATATATATAGCATGTCTGATATATAGGTTATTTTTTTGACTTATCCCAATATAAATGTTCCAATCTTATGAATATTGAGAAGTGCAATAAAATAAATAAAAATGTAGCAGTTAATCAGTAAATATTGTTAAAATGCTATATTAAAAATATTTTTATATTTTTTTATGCTATCAAAAGAATTTTGAACGACAAACTTGGCTATTTTCATAATACTGATTTGTCATATAAATACAACAGTGTCCAATCTTCGACACGTAATAAGGGTGAATAAATATAAATAAATCTTAAATTGTCGCCAAATATTTTGGCTTAAAAACAAAAATTAAATCGAATTATCGGGGCAGACTATGGACTGATATAAAAATTATTAAAATAGCTCGACCCCATCTATATAAATGATATGCTATCAACCACACATGAATACTTACCGGCTATTTGTATCAGCTGTTTTGCCCACATTTAGCCTCCCATTTAAACAAAGAACAAAAACTTGTATTTAAACTCCAGAAACATATATTTGCATTTATTAGTTTTTAACTTTATCATATAACACATAACTGAATATTAATATGTTTCGAGTTATCAAACAGTTGCCAAAAACCCTTGTATATAACAAAAGCACAACGTCATCGTTGGATCACAACAGAGGGTTCAAAGTTCCCACAACGTTGGGTATCTACAACAAATCTGCTGCTAATCAACAACTAACTATAACGACAAACGTTTGTCTCAACACTAATAATAATCGTTATTTGTCGACTAGCACTGTAACAGGTGAAAACATGAAACGCTTACAGGGAAAAGTTGCTATTGTAACTGCCTCAACTGATGGGTAAGAAAGTTACATCGTAAATGTATTTTTTGAAAGTTAATAAAGAATATAATTCTAATTCTAGCATTGGATTTGCTATTGCCAAACGTTTAGCTCAAGATGGTGCCGATGTGGTCATTAGCAGCCGTAAACAGCAAAATGTGGACAAGGCCGTGGAAGAGTTGCGCCAAGAAAACTTACATGTCTTGGGCTTGAAGTGTCACGTCTCCGAGACACAAGATCGCAAACAATTGTTCGAAGAAACCATAAAGAAATATGGTAAAATTAATATCTTGGTATCGAATGCTGCCACAAATCCAGCTGTCGGCGGTGTTTTGGAGTGTGACGAAAAAGTCTGGGATAAAATTTTCGATGTCAACGTAAAATCTTCATTTCTATTGGCCAAAGAAGCATTGCCATTTTTGCGTAAAGAAAAGAATTCCAGCATTGTATTTGTTTCGTCCGTTGCCGGATACGACGCTTTTGCCGTAAGTATAAAGATCAATATTATTTATTTCTTATCTGACAATGGGGGTTTTGATAATCATTTATAATTAAATACCCATACAAAAATATGAGGTTACTTTGAAAATCACTGGTCAATCGATGTTTCTTTCAATGCCAACAGTATTATCAAATTTATTTTTTGTTTTTAGTAACGAAATTTTAATAGATACAGTACCGAATATACAGTTTCGAAATCATGAGTAATACTGGCTGCTTGAACGGTTTTAATCGTAAATATTGTACATATACTGTAACTTTCGTTTGAAACTCAGGATGAAATTTTAACTAGGGCCCTGAACATATCGAACACCAAAAACTCGGAATGCCAAATTAGAGCCACATCGGTTGGAAAATGCGGATAAATACAAATACACAAAATTGGCGGAGCATCGACATTTATTAAAACCGGTACAAAAATCATTTTTTTTTTATCTGAAAATCCGTTATGAGTTAGAGTTAGTGTTTCCTGAGCAAGGGTCGGGTAAAAGTGCAAATGGACAATTAAATCATACGAATCTCGATTTATTGTATTTGATTATGCAAAAATTCTAATAAGCGACATTTTTGGCGGATCACAAATTTATTTTTCACAGTTAAAAAAAGGACGAAAAATACACTCAAGGATTCATAATAGAAGGAGGATATATTTTACAAAAATATTCCGCTTTCGGTTTGAATTATGACAATCGTTTCGAAAATAACCGCTAACAATGATATAAAACGTTTTCTTCATGATCTTTACATCAAATTGGAACCAAAATTGTTAACAAATTTACATTTGTATATAAATTAAGCAATTTCAGAACCCAAAATATCAAATGGAAATCAATATTTTTTATTTTCATTTCTAGCTCTTGGGTGCATACTCAGTCAGCAAGACGGCATTGATTGGTTTGACTAAAGCAGCTGCTAAAGATTTAGCCCCAGAAGGTATTCGGGTTAACTGTTTAGCTCCCGGTATTATAAAGACTAAATTCTCCAAAGCCGTAAGTTTACCCATTATAATTACCGAATATTTACCCATTTATAATTATCGAATATCTCACTTTAGCTTTATGAAGACGAATCAGCTAACGCAGAAGCATTGTCGAGAATTCCCATGGGACGTTTGGGTATGCCCGAAGAAATGGCTGGTGTTGTTTCATTTTTGGTGTCGGATGATGCCAGTTACATTACAGGCGAAACTATTTTGGCCACTGGCGGTATGTCTGCTCGTTTGTAAGAAAATGTTGCAATCTTTTTTGTATATAAAATGGAAAACTAATTTGTCTGTTAATATATTTGTTTGGAATAATTATAATAATAAAACAATATCTTAAAGCAATAAAATAGAAACATAATACATTA
Source organism: Musca vetustissima (assembly GCF_032173495.1). Classification (NCBI taxonomy): domain Eukaryota; kingdom Metazoa; phylum Arthropoda; class Insecta; order Diptera; family Muscidae; genus Musca; species Musca vetustissima. Next base: position 34,064 of record NW_026874930.1, read on the forward strand.
ATTCGTAAATACAATTAATAGATATAACAAAAAGTGGAAATAACTGGGCGTCTATGTTGATCGTAATTTAGCCAATTGTGCAGCAATGTCTTTATCAGTACGTTGATCTTCCAATTCTGCAGATCCCGTCGATGGTATATTGGACATTTTGCCAGATATTTCAATTCCAATTTCATCCAGAACTTGATTAACAATGGCATTGGACTCTTCCTCATCTCCCGATTCGTTGAGCATATCATCCAGTGTGTCGTTTATCATTTCATCGGTCATTTCCATTTTCATATTGGCCTGCTGGAAGTTTCTCACATTGGCCGCAATGGCCTCAGGTTTCATTATTTTATTCATATTGGACATTGTCTGAGCGGTTGTACTCATGGCTTCGCTCAGTGCCACATTGGTACCCATATTCTTGTTCTGATAGCCAATGGATGTGATTTTACTGTTGGCAGCATATGTTCGTGCTTTTTGTTTCCGAATTTCGACCAATTGTTTTGCCAAAATCCGGCAAGCATCCTTGTTTCCCTGTGCTGCATTCTTCTTAATTTCCTGTTCAAGTTTCTTTTCTTCTTCTTCCAATTTACGCCGTTCCCGCTCAATGTCTCGCGTAGCCTTTCTCAGGTTTCGATCATTTTCTCGTTGTTGTTCCTTTAGTGTGGGTTTTTTACCAAAAAGATTATTAAATAAATCCGACATTTTTCCTATTGTTCTTTATGTTTTACGACTGTTTGTTCAAATGACAGCCTTTAGCCTGATGATTCACTATTGAAGAACAGATAAACAAATACAATGATCAGCTGATATCCAGTGTAGAGATATATAAGTCTATTTCTGTCTATTCGACAAAGGAAGATTTAATAAGGTACATCAATTAGGTAATATTATAATGGTAATTTGTCGTGTATTGTATAGGTATACACGTAAAATAAATTAAATACTGTACAGTACAATATTCGTAAATGTAACATTTATTTACTTACTTACGGGAACATAGAAGGTAATTATTCAATTAGCAAAAACACTATCAAAAATATTCAACTTCTCCACTATGGCAAAATGTTACGAGCATATTACCCAAATACGTCGAATCCATATCTCTTTGCGAACTAAAAAACCGTGGAACAAAATTAAAAAAATTATAAAATGTTTTAAAACATTTCACATTTATATTGAAAATTTTACGTTTTGTTTCTATTTTCAACAAAAGAACCCATTGGTTACTATTTAATCCCAGCCCATTCTCAGTTTCAAAAAATTTAATTTTCTTTTTTTTTAATTTGAATCCAACCAACACTAATTCAAGAACGCCCCTATAAAATGTCAAGTGAAAATCTCAACAACTTTTCGAGATATAGCCGATTTATTGCGTCAGCATCAAGCGACGGCTGAGGTGCTTCTCAAACAATAAACGCGTTTTTCTCGAAACAGTGTTTTTACGAATGGCGGACACTATAACTTAAATTTTGACACGTTTCTCTGTGAGAGTATAGCTATCGTATGAACTAGGATAAATCCAATCGGAGAATATCTTCCTTATTTTTTAACATAGTTTTTGGTCAGAAATAGGAGATTTTCCAAAAAACCTTTTTCAAACGTTCGCCCTTTTGTAATATTTGAGCGAAATCAATAATCATACGAGAGCCAGATATGTACTCTTTCTAACATCGTTGAAATTTTCGGATTCCGATGTTCCAATGAGAAGTTATCATGCCCGAAAAGCCAGCCAAAAATTAGGGCTTTTCTTTAATGACAAAAAAACAATAACAAAAACTTTCTGTAAATTATTTTTCTTCTTTATTAATTTTTTATTTTTTTATATATGTGCAAAGTTACAAACCCTAACAAACATTGGTATTCATTTACCATCCCTTAAATAGTAGAAAATACAAATTATATTTGTTTCTAATTTTCGGTATCTAGCAAAATATTAACATAAACCACTCATTGCAGGTTCTGGAAAGTAGTTATTATTTATTTGCTCAAAAGGTGCTCGAACAGACCTAATATTGCTTCCAGTTTGTATTGAAGTTACAATCAGCTGTTTTTAAATCACGTTCATACCAGTTTTCTCAACACAATACAAAAGGATTCGAAATGCCAGCCGAAATTCTTAAACAAGGAGCCGAAGGACGTCTATACTTGGGTGAATTCAAAGGAGAACGATGTCTTATAAAGGAACGTTTCGTTAAGAAGTATCGTCATCATGAACTTGATACCCAGATCACCAGGCAACGCATGAAAGCTGAAACCAAGGCGGCAACAAGATGCCAAACAGCGGGAATTCTAGCACCTCGAATCCTTCATATGGATTTGGGAGAACGTAAACTGTACATGGAGTACTTTGACAAAGCAATCACAGCTAAGCAATATATACATAATGTCGTGAAAAAGGATGTCAATGTTGAGGAAATCTTAAAAACTTTGTGTTCATCGATTGGTAGCATTATTGGTAAAATGCACGCCAATAATATTATTCATGGTGATTTGACAACCTCAAATATTCTCATCAATCCTAAGGATGGTTCGGACAACTTTGATTCATATGATATTGTGTTCATAGATTTTGGCCTTAGCCATTATAATCAAGGTACAGAGGACAAAGGTGTCGATTTGTATGTACTGGAAAGGGCACTGCTTAGTACACACAGCGAACAGCCCTATCTATTTGAACAGATACTTCAGGCCTACCGAAAAGAATGTGGAAAAGATGAACAGTCTGTTGTTGCCAAATTTGAAGAAGTTCGTGCCAGAGGTCGTAAGCGGACAATGATTGGCTAAGATTTATTTTTATATATAGTAAAAAAAGAAATCGTATTACTTTGTTTAACAATAAATAACGTCTTTGTTATTAATCTATGTTACTCTGAAGGGGTTATTTACATTCGTTACTTTGGGCTTATCAATAGATTTTTGCGTGGAATCCTCTTGCACACTTTCTAGTTGTGGGGTATCATCTTCGTCGCCTTTAAGGTGTTGTATTTTTATTTTCTTTATATATTTACGCAATTTTTGTTTGCTAGCCAATTTTTCATTCTTCAAAGGCTCCATACCATCGACAGGAGTTTCTTTATAGTGTTCATAAGGGCGTTCTCTTATTTTCTTTATTTGATCGTCTAGTTTTAGATTGGCCAAACTATGTTCTTCAAGGTAAAGACGATATTTATCACAGAATTTCTTGTGGCTTTTTTTATAGAGTTGGGTTTTTGTGGTAGGGTGCTATTAAAAGAAAAAAATACATATATATCGTTTAAGTATAACATTACATAAAAAAATTGATTAAAAACTTACTCTTGCATCAATGGCCCGTGCACAATCCAAATGGAATTTATGTAAATGTCTAAGGAATATATCGTTCGGCTTTATGTTCTCATCCAAACTTATTTGTATAATTTCACAAATATAAGAAAAATCTTTTTTGGCACAGCCTTGGCGTAGCATAGCACCCAAAATTTGCATATTCATTCTGAATTGTGTAAATAACATGTGTTAAAAATATATACATATATCATTCTTCATTGATTAATCAATACAAACCTAATATTGTTTTGTTGCATTTTCTGTAACAATTCCCTTGAACTTTCGACTGTGGTACAACCCAATGCCAACACTCCATAGGTAACAATATCAGGATATAGTCCAGCAGTACGAATCATTGATAATACCTCTTTTCCACCTTCGTAATCGAAACGCATTGCCCTCTTCTTAATCAATATATTAAAGAAATCAATATCTGCCTTAAGGCCAATTTTTCGTATATAGGTCAGCAATTGTTTTTCTGCGGTATTTGTGGGCGGTATTACTTCCAACATGGTGGTGAATGTTTCAATATCCGGTGTTATATGATACGACTTCATCAGTTCGAGAAAACCTTGTAGACCACCCAAAAGGAGAAATCTTTCGTGCGGTTTTTGCACTTCGGCCAACGAAACCATACTGCCCAAATGTGGTTGTGGAGCTAACAAATTTGGTAATTCCAAAGATGTAGCTTCTGTTTGAATTTGTAATGTTCTGGGAGCAATGTTTTCATTAACCAAATCATTTGGAGTTGATTTGGCATTATTTTGAGAACAATCACCACTTTCTAATTGGGGTGCATGTGTCGTAGAAGAAGATATTTTAATAGGTTGTTGGCTTCCTTCCAAAATTCCCTTCAATGCCTCTTCCATGGAATCCAATTCACCAAATCCACAGTCTCGTGCGCAACGCAATACAGCATTAAATGAATAATAATCCGGTTGGATACCTTTTCGTAACATTTTGTGCCATGTCAGAAGACAGTGCCTAAACATATATAAAGTAAATTAGAGGTACATATATAGAAATTGGTAGATGAATCTTACCGAAATCCCATTTTTGTATCACTGGCACATGCTTGCAACAGGAAATTGTATGTTTCGCCATTCATCTCCAGTTTTTTGTCCACCATTTCATCAGCCAATAGGTATACCGTTTCTATATCTCCCCATCGACCAAATGCCTTCAACATGGCATTATAATTCTTGACATTTGGTTCGTACCCCTTTTCCAAAAGCTTCTCCCGTAACCGGTTTGCTGTTGTCAGCCCATCGAGGCGGGAAGGAGCATTAGCACAGGCATTAAAGAGAGACGTATAGGTACTCTCTTTTACTTTCAAACCACGTTGACGCATTTTGGTATAAAGTTGAAAGGCTTTTCTGGTGTAACCTGCCTTGGCACAACCACTTATAAGTAAATTATAAATATAATTTTCAGGCTTTACACGGTCCTCTTTAAGCATTCGAACCTCTAGAACTTCCAAGGCATCCTTGACGCGATGATTTTTTAAATGTTCCTTTATCATAGCGGCATATTCTTTGGTTCGCAGCTTCTTAGATCGTCTTGTTGGTCGGCTAATATACTCCTCCTCGGCTTTGTCACCTAAAAAGAAAATAAACATTCAAACAACTGTCTCCTTGTACGCAGTGGCAACATACCTTCATCTTCTGGCAATGGCTCCTTTGGTGCATTTCCAAATACATCTGGATCAATGGCAATTTCTTTGTCATCTATCGTGGATGAACTTTGGTGAGATTTTGCAAATTTTAATTCTGATTGTGTAGCATTCTCTGCGAAAGTTTCGAACTTTTCATTAGGTTCCTCTAAATGTTGTCTTCTACGATTTGCTTCTCTTTGTACCTCCAAATCTTTATCGTAGACCTTAACGTGCAAAAGTCGTACACCATAGGAGGATGCATTTACCCTAGCGGCTACCGCATGTTGTTGCGTCACGAAAATTTGTCCGGGAAACTTATACAAATTTCTAGCAGCAGTGTATGCCAATATTCTGCAAAACATATTCTGCTGAGTTTTGTTGGTTTTAATTGATAATTCACTTTACTAATTTTAATTTCAATCAATGCCGGAAAATCTGTGGAATTACGATGTATTTCTAGCAACACATTTTGACTCGAACATATGATTGGTATTTGTAAACAACTACAGTGTCGTATTTGGTAGGTATCACTTTATATCACACTGGGCTATTGAAAAAAACAGAATTTTTATTTTAAAATTAAAAGAGATACGAGGGCAAACCAATAATTTTGCGACATGTCCAATGGGGTATAGTTTTTTTACCAAAAAATTAAACATACAATTATGAAAGAACACTAGCTCCGATTTTGTATCTCCGAAGTCGTACTTTCCTTCCCATATGAAATTCAATATTGAGCATCGATTAACTCACTCTCGAACAACATCAAGAAGATGATAAAACATACGGAACCAGATTAACAGAGCAACGGTTAAGTCACTCTCGAGGAAAACACAATGTAGGATGTCAAGAAAAAAGATGTTAACGAAATGTTGGAACGTGTGTAAAACCCGAGTGACCGCTCCACTTGTGCAGTTCTAGATTCTAATTTCTGTGAGTCCCCAATAAAACTTCTATGCTTTACGTGTTTATTTTCCAATGGACATGCTGTGATGTCACCACTATATGTTGACATACATATAAATGTATTGCCTCTCTATTCATAATTCTAACGATACCAATTGTAAGGTGTACTCATTTGCCCTACATTTATCCACCTTTTTCTCTTGTCTAAACATTTCTATGGTTTCTTCGATAGCTTCACTAGCTATACTCATTATTCATTTGCCAGTATTTTGATATGGAACGTTGGTGCAACAAGGTAGCAGTTGTTAGCGGTGCTAGTGCTGGAATTGGCGCAGCCTGCTGTAAAGCATTGGCTTCAGCGGGTATGATTGTTGTTGGATTAGCTCGACGACAGGAACGTATAGAAAAACTTAAAAATGAACTTCCTACCACAATTCAGAAAAATCTACACGCTCGTCATTGTGATGTAACCAAGGAGGAAGACGTAAGCCGAACTTTTGAATGGATACAAAATGAATTGGGCGGATGTGATGTTCTTGTTAACAATGCTGGAATTATAGCAACTGCACTTTTATCCGATCGCAATAATACCGAACAAATACGTGATACCATTGATACTAATTTATTGGGAACGGTGTTTTGTACACGAGAAGCCTTTCATTCCATGAGAACTCAAAAGCAAGGCAATGGACACATTATAATTGTTAATAGTGTTGCTGGAATGCAGGTAATTTGGTACACATATTCCAAATTCAATTTCTATAGTTTGTAAATGCTAAAAACATTTAGGTTCCGAATTTGGGACCCGATTTGCCGTCATTAAATGTTTATCCCGCTACTAAATTTGCTCTCAGAGCAATGAATGAAATTTATCGCCAGGAATTTCAAAGGCGTAAAACCCAAGTACGGATAACTGTAAGTATACAATACACATTCATTTAAAAAATGTACCCATTATCTTTCCATTCATAGACCATTAGCCCTGGTATAGTTAACACAGATATTCTGCCAACTGAAATTCAAACAGTGGTTAAACAGTTTATGCCAATGTTAAAGTCAGAAGAAGTTGCTGATGCTGTGTTATGGGCATTGGAAACCCCTCCAAATGTGCAGGTATTTATATCGAGTTGTTTAAAATGAATATTTGTATAGAATCACCTTTTTACTTTAGGTCCATAACATTACCATCAAACCCATGGGAGAAAAATTCTAATTACAAACCTGAATAATCTTGTAATAATCAAAGACTACTGAATAAAAATAATTATAATTGACTTATGGTTATCAAATCGTTTGATTTTATTAAAAGAAAATATACGCTTCAAAACAATCACTTAAATCTAGATACATTTTTAAGAACAAATATTCGAGTGAGTAGAACCACACTCCAAATAGACAATTTGGCATTTACATAAACGTGATTTTCGTACGAGCCATATTGACCTGCCAAACATTAAGTTCTTCGTAATCTTCAATGCATTTGTCCACTTGATCGGGTTTAAAACCTTTGGTTGTGCAACGATCCATAACATCAGCAATTTTAACGGTATTGTTACTGCCAGCCAACTCACGAACAACAGCAAAGATTTTATCGGAGGTGTTGGGAACGCTAAAAAATAAAAACATCAATTATAATCTTTCTTATGCATAAAATGTTTTTATAACTTACTGTCCCTTTTGGTGTTCATGTATTTGATTGAGTGAATCTTTCGACATTTCCAACAAACGTAATGCCTCAGCAACATCGTCTTTTTCTACCTTATCGGATAAACGCAAACGTGCCAATGCTGTCGATAAACGTAATATACCCAAAAGATTACGAGCCGATGTGAAAGTCATATCTTTCTGAGTGCGAGCTTCGCGTCTGAGCTCAACATAGGCTCCTACAATGTAATCTGTCAACTCATCCGGAATGGTGGGGTTTTTGCGTTTGCACAAATTGATATAACGACGCATAAGATTCATGTCCAATGCCTTTACACGAGTGGGCGGTTGTTTCGAATGACTGTGCACATAAGTGATATGCTTAGCCAAACGTAAATCATTATCACGATCTGGTTTATCCTGTATAAGCCATAATAGATCAAAACGTGACAGTAAAGCTGCTGGCAGTTGGATATTTTGTTCAACTGTACGACGGGGATTGTAACGACCAAATGCAGGATTGGCTGCTGCTAAAATTGAGACTCTAGCATTAAGTGTTGTCATAATACCAGCTTTAGCAATTGATATGGTCTGTTGTTCCATGACTTCGTGAATTGCAGTACGATCAGCTTCAGCCATTTTATCAAATTCATCAATGCAACAAACACCTTGATCAGCCAAGACCAGTGCACCACCTTCCAAAGTCATTTCACCGGTTAAGGGATCTTTCATAACAGCTGCAGTCAAACCAACACCAGATGAACCTCTGCCAGTGGTGTATTGGGATCGAATAGCTAAACGACTTATGTAGCCCAACAACTGTGACTTGGCTACACCAGGATCACCCATTAGGCAAATATTAATGTTGCCTCTGATTTTCATTCCGTCTGGTCGTTTGTCGACACCGCCAACCAAAAGAAGCAATAAGGCTTTCTTGACGTCCAAATGACCATAGATTTCTGGCGCCAAACTTGTAGCCAGCCGCTCATAGAAATCATCCTGGGCCAATTCGTTCAACTCTTCAGGAGTCAATTCGGAATCTTTGTCAGATATTTCGTCGTTTTTGTTGATGCAAACGATGCGCTGAAAAAAATAATAGGGTTTTTATTATTTAATTATATAATTGATTTGATTTTATGAGGATGAATTCGATGGTCGTATTTAATTTTCATGGAAGCATTTGTAACAAATGTAGAACAAACATGAAATATACTTCATTCCTTCCTCTTTTATCACAACGTCATTTTGAAAAATGTCTGTGTATGACCTTGGAGTCTTTTTTCAACCATTTATTAAATACCAATATGTACTTACATAAGCCTGCAAAAAGGTCTCCGATAAAAGTCCCTGTATAACTTGCTGGAAACCGGTACGCATTAACGGCAAGAAAGTACCAGATATTAAAACGTGATCACCTGGCTGTGCCATACGAGTAACCTCTCCGCGGCACATAATAGTCATTGTTCGTGGAATATGACCGACGGGAACTTGATCGCTGTGTTCCTGGATCTTAATTTCCTGGAATTTTACAAATTTCGAACCACGCGTTTGTAAATAAAGCCGACCACCGGCTTTGTTTACACGACAATCATCCGAAGGACAATCGCTTATAGGCGTAAACGACAATGAATTGACGGGTTGATATGTTTCCGAACCACAGCGATCGCAAGTATATGTGGCAACAACCATCATCGGTTTAACTTCTGTACAACGCGTAACTATACCACGCACTGTAACCAATTTACCAATATGTTCAGCTTTAATTTCACGAATCGAATGGGCCTTTACATTGGATTGAGGCTTGAAACCAACTTCACTGCAATATTAAAAGATTTAGTAAAAGAAAGATAATTAGATTTAGTACAAGAAAATATGAATTACGAAAATTTTTTTAAAGAACTCACAATCTCTTCATTAACTCTGGCGGGAAATGATTCCGTTGATCATGTTGTTCCATTTGATTGCGTGTACGCGATTCCATTAACAAACGATGTTCTATGTATACATCCAAAGCATCTTTTGCATGTATTTCACGCTCCTTAAAGTTGGGCAACATTTCCGCAACAACATCACTGAAAAGGTTAGCATAGCGTCTGCTATTGCTTACAACAGCCTCAGCCAAACCTTCATTAAATTCCGCCAGATGATCCAAGTCTATGGTCAACAAAACTTGTTCGCGATGTGCTATTTTCACCAATTGTTGGGCATACACGAAATCCTTTTTGCCCTCGTCATCCTGTTTGCAAAATTCACCGAGGAAAGCCTTGATGGCCTCTAAAATCAGTAAACAAAAGATATTAAAAACATTTGCCAAAAATTTCTCGGTCACCACAATTTACCTTTGTCTTGGGCATAGTCACGTCTGGCCATTATATTGCTTTATTTAATAGTTAACACTTAAAACCGAATTATAATTGAACACTGTAATGAAGGTTTGTTTAAATTGTAGCTGTTGTTTACTGCTGCGCTGCTAGCGTTTAAATAATTTTTATTTCACACCAAAAACTGGAAAAGGCAAAAAATTGTGCAGCTGCCTTGGCTGCAACGCTGTTTACCACCGAAACGACGCGTTATTGGCGCGCAAAAACCAAAACAATCAACGGAGTTGCCATATTTTCATAAATAAACAGGGTTGTATTTATGGAGATGTGGAGTGATCATATAATTATATATAGTTTATATGTTAGTTTATTTAAAATTATATTTATAAAAATATTGTTCAAGAAAAACAAATGAATGTTTTTTAGTGTGTTTAGCTTCTCACGTATTTATGTGACAATCTTTAAACCATCATCTATTTAAAGTGTATTTTTTTCAAAACATGATGAAATATAATATATACTTACCATATACGCTGTAAAACATCTTCAATCACACATGTACACAGGGGTTCATCGGCAGTAGCTGTACGGCAGTATAGTGTGTGGGGGCCATAAAGCTGAACAAATGGCATAACTATACAAGGTAGTCTCATTTGAGAAATTAATAATGGGAACCCTTTTTAATATGGAATTTATATATCGATTTCAAATTAAATGAAAAATAAATTCCATAAAATGTTAATGGCCCCATACACTATAAATCATGCCGTCATGCCGATGAACCCCTTTGTGTACATGTGAGATTGACTAGTGTATGGCAAACTCTTCAATCACTATTAAAAAAATCGATTTTTGTCCCAAAATACATATTTTGTGTATGTGTGTGTATTGTTTTGAATACTATGTCAAATACATTCAAAATAAACTTGAATATATTCAAATTCAATTGAAATGAAAATTATGTTTCTAACAAGTTCGTCTGGAAGTAATTACTTTGTTATGGATGAAACAAACATTTGATGGTATTCCGTACTGGATTTTGGGAAGAAACCATAACCTTTCATTCATTTTTCGCGTTTTTAGTTTTTTTGTTGAAAAAATGTCAAATAAACACAAACATTTGTTGTGATTGTTTTTTTTTTTGGCAGAAGAAGCCACTCGTTCATAGTTGTTTTTTTTTTTTTTTTTGTTATTCACCTCGAGCTGTCCTTGTATGATTACATTGCTCTCAAGATTTAAGCATGGTTGTTACAACTTATATATTTATAAGTTTTTGAGGCAGGGAACTTTAAAATATATACAAATACAAATGATTTAGCAATTTTTGCCACTGAACACATGATTTGCGAAGGATGATTTTTTAATTTAAATTTTGAAAACTGAATGTTGTCAATGGAAAATTTATGAAAAAATTGGAAACATATGACTGCCTGAGACTACTTTGTATAATTATGCCATGAAAGTTATCCAAAAAGTTTTTCGATAATGATTTTTTGTTGAGTATTTTATTTTTTTATGAAATTGTATTTTTCCGGTCACAAAAACTTTTGAAATTTATGAAGAAAAATCGAACAATATTTCATATGAATCAAACTATTCAATGTGAACACGATATTACGAATATTGTAATATTGGCAACCCTTTCAAACGAGACAAACGACCGATTAGTCTCTTATCGTTTGGCAACTAGACAAAGATCGACCTCTGCATCCCTATTCTGACAGTTTGCAAATGCGTGAGTAGTCGAAGTCGACAAGTCGGTTGAACGCGCTCTAATTGTTTGGACTAATGCGCGAATTAAATATTGACCGATTTGTTTAAAAAAATTATATACATATGTATATAAATCAAATACGCCCAAACAAAAAATTTTGCAAAAATAAAAATTCAACTAAATCGAAAAAATATTATATCGGAAAATATAAAAGATAAAATCCTATTGGGGTGGATAGTGCAAACAATTTTCGATTTTTTGTGTGCATTGACACAGTAAAAAACGACAAACAAGAAATAAAAAATACATACAAGATATGTGCGAATGAGATATGAAAGAAATAAAATAGCATCGCATCCTCGGCTCAGACAAATCTCGATTGATGCGGGTGTCGGTTTGGGCTTGTATCCATCTTCCGTGACAATACAACAGCAACAACAACTTCGACGACGACGATAATTCATTGTGCTTATTTTGTGTTGGGTGATTTTTTTGGTGTCAAACCTTGAAAGAAAAGCCACCACATTCGTTGGTGGAGCGACCGTTTGTATGTGCAATAAGAAGAATTAATAACTTAAAAAGAAAAAATTATTCCAGAAGGAAAAAAATAACATAAAATAAATAAGAAACAAAAAGAGAATGATGAAATGACAAGTGAGATATAGTTAAACGAAGATACAAGTAAAAGAGAAAAAATCCTTGAAATTTTCTTATTTTTTGTATGCCATAAAGTGCCATAGCTATTTGTGGGATACTCGGCCATCAGTCGCAGCAGCAGTAGCATCCCACAACGTCGCCAACGACGATGCTCGGATGGGTGGGAAATAAATAGAACATGTGATTATTATCCTTTTCAACACTTTCTGCCATTCTCGCTTCAATTTTGTCTCCTTATCATTTGCTGGATTCACAAATATTTTTTATGTGTTCAAGGTAAGTTTAGTTATATGAGATATTTTTCTTGTGTTTGTTGTTGTTGTTAATTGTGTGATTACTTTTGCCTTTGTCTAGTCCTGATTGCAAATACTACACTTATGTTGGGGATGTATAGATGGATGCCATAAGTGGGTGGATGTCTAATAAACTATAAGTGAGCGTGTGTATATGGCATGCGTTCTCTATAACGACGAACACACCTTTTGCCATTCTTGGCTCATGTTTTCATTCGGAATTCTCTTTTTGTTGTTGTTGCTCTTGCCGCCGTATGCCTATATGAATTCTTAATTAACATTGGCACATCCTTTTTGAGCTGCAATATTGATGGCGTGTGTATGTGTGAACACAGTCTTATCACTTATAGCATTTTGACATGTGACAATGTTTGTTTGCAGGGGGATGAATGAATGGATGCATGCATGAATGTGTCTGTTGCGTATTCTTGGCTGAAACAGAAAAGTATGTCCCTACTTGTGTTGTTCTGTGTTTTCTTTTGTATTTTTGCTCCATTCCTAAACACTTTCACTATCTGTGTTTTGTGTATGCATAGCTTGGTCGTAAATCAATTGAGTTTGTTGTCATTGTTGTTGTGAGTATGTAGAATGTTGATGCTGCTGCTACCACCGGCTTCGGCTTGTCGCCAAACTGGCATTGCGGCAAAACAACTCCTTTCGTCGTTTACTTGAAATATGACTCATATACCTACATACATATGTTTTGTATGTTAGTAAATTGATAACGTTCTGTCAAAAATTCTCGACGTATCCCAATAAGGTATGTGACTTCCGTTATTGCATACGAAGCGAATGAAAAATATTTTAAAGGAATAATTAATGTGGGTGGGGGTATGGTTGAGTGGTGTCTTGGTGGTTTACTATTTACAATTTGAATATTTGAAATATAAGAGTGATATGAGCCTCCATATCACTTGATTTGTTACGTTGAGACCCATATTACTGAATTTCCGCAAGAAAATAAGTAGGTTCTTGTAATCAGGGTCAAATGATGCGCGAACCGGACTTAAACATAAGCCTGTATATGCAAGGAAGGCATTATTGTCGGCATTCCAGTCGCAACTCTTCGAAATCTTGGTATATGAATTTCCGGAAATATGAATTTCCGCAAGAAAATAAGTAGGTTCTTGTAATCAGGGTCAAATGATACGCGAACCGGGCTTAAACATAAGCCTGTATATGCAAGGAAGGCAAATTATTGTCGGCATTCCAATCGCAAATCTTCGAAATCTTGGTCGATAATTTAAAATATGCTATATTAGAGTTGAAAACGATATAAATCGTTTTATGTTTTGGAATAACGTCTGTATTACATTGTCGCCAATTAGCGGTATTTTTAACATTTAAACTGGATTTTCCCATTTCATTTCGGACAATTAAAGGTTAAGTGTCCTGCAAGCAATATATGCGTTTTGACATGTGTTATACGTATGTCAAAACGCTATTTTGATAACAGCATCATTATTTTCCAACTGATTCGGTTTAAAGGTTCATTATTGGTTCCAGACACATTTAATAATTCCATGTAGTGTGACTTCAAGGATTTTTGAAGTTTAGACTTAAGCCTGCACGACTGCCATATTAGCGCAGAGGAGCTCATCCTAAAAAAAGGAGAGATTTTTTTTTAACTATGTTGTATTTAGGTTCATCTGTTTTGTTTACTTTTGTTAGATTAAATTAATAATTATGTAAAGTAGTGCCTTAGCTCGATTAAATTTTATACAGAGATAGGTTGCAGTATTATTAAGGATTATTCAAGGTATTTTTTTATTTTTAGTTATAGGATTTTTTAGTTATTTGAAGTTATATAAAACAGATGCCGACTATTGGTACATGCCGGAATTAGGTGCGTTTACCCTATATGCAATTGAAATCTATATCGTAGAAAATGGTCAAAGTGTTGACCACAGAACTACCAAACAATTGAAGCAATAAACATCTACACAGTGGACCATAGTCTTCCTTCTTTATCATCCTGACGTTATTCATTACTTAAAGATATATCAATTTTGCAACAAGGATCCCGCACCTTTTCGAAATAGTTCTTGACATATATCTCCAACGTAGCTATTTCATTGACCTGGAACCCAACAAAGTCTTAAAAATTGGCGTGTATCACGTTCTCTTGAATTTATAGTTTGCCACTTGTTTTTCAGATCCATCAAGAGGGCAAACATTTCATCGAAGATATCTTATGACAAAGATTCCGTGTAACAATTTCGGCTCATTTTAAGTATGTTAAAAGTTATCCTCATAAAATAGATTCTTGTTTTTAAAAAGTCCAAAATTTACTGGACTCGTCTCATTTTGGACCGGTTTTATACTGCACATGGTAACATTTTTTTAAACTAAAACAGCAAAAAACTATAGATTTTATATGAAGCGAATGCAGTATCCGCTACGAAACTGCAAGTATGTTTGGAGTAATAGTTTAGAAAAGGGGGTGGGCGTTTTTCTCAAAATGCTATTTAAAATATTTATTGATACTGTACTATAGCCATCATATGTTAATCAACCAAGTTTCACGTTCCAACATAACCCCTATATAAAGGTTCCGCCCTATTTCGATTATTTCATTGATATTTTAATGAATAAGGAAATCATTAAAGGATTTCATGTACAATGAGGGTAGTGGACGATTTCTTTTAAGATTACATTCATTTCCTATGTGATTACAGCCGTGGAGGAATATCACTTTAAACGACAACTTTTGTAATGACAGCTTGCATTTACAACAACACAGTGTTAATTAATTACGCTGTAATTTCAATATCTGCCCAATGTCCGCATTTAAATCTCTTTGTTCATACACGAATGTGATTTATGGAGTGTTGGGTGCTAGTGAACTTGAAAAACAGAAATAAGGCAATTCATAGGTATTCACAGACTGTTGTCGAGTTGATAATTTGCATTTTTTTTATTCCAGAGAATAACGTTTTGTTTTTATTTGTAGGCAGATGTTGCTGGCAGTTTTTGCTGTTGTTTTTTTTTTATCAAAAGTGTTTAGTCGTTGCTGTTTAATTAACATTAGGAAGTAAATTCGATAAAGAAGAGGGAAACTTTTGAAAATTAATTTATAAGTTTCCCAAGCAAATGAATATCGCTTCCAAACAGACAAGCAATTTTTGAGGAATATGTTTATCAGCCACTATTTTCTCAAATGTTTAGGATTTCTACACTAGGTATGTATCCATTTTTTATAGTTTAGTCAATCAACAGAAGAAACTAACAGAATGGGTATCTTAACACACACATTTCTCTAATCTTCATAAACTTGACCTTGACGACATTTTTCAAATAAACAACATATTGATTTTGTCAAATATTCTCTCTCTGTGTAATGTAGTCTCATGGTATCATGTGCTTGCCTCCTCATGGCATTGAAATTTAGTACCACCATCAACCAAGACAATACAAATTTATATCCAAGTAGCAGCAATCTGATTAAGACAATGTGCAGTTTATTTTATTTAGTAAAAAACCAGATTGCACTACTTGTCATTCGCAAACGATTGCCGAAATAAACAATTTCAATCAAATGGTGTGGTTTGGATACACGCAGCTAATACAGTAATTTATTTGGTGTGTTTTTCTTATATGTACCATCTGATGATATACTCTTTCCGGAAAGTCACAAAAAAGAAAAGTATTCCTTTTTTAAAGAAATATAACAAATTGGATGACACATAAAACCTGCCCCCTTAACCCAATGTTATTTTCACATGGTAAATTATAAAAAAACACAGCTAATATCTCTATAGAAAACATTATTTGCATAATACACAGACGTATTCTCACACGTTTATACTTATATAAATATATAAATTTATTTAGTAGTGTCTAATCAAATGTCGCATACAATAGTATTATTTGAATGCGAAACGAAGAAACGTAACAAAAAACTAGAAGCTCTAAGGCAAACAACAACAATGCTTTACTTTGCGGTGGGGTATTTTTTGGCAACAAAAAAAATAAAAATAAAATTTCATACCGGTTTTTTTATTTTTCAGCGGAAGAAAAAAATACAAAGTGAAAAGACAACATTTTGCGATATTGCTGTTTAATAGCACATTTTTCACACACACACAAACTGTGTGCTGTTAACAATTTTGTGTCATCACATTTCAAATTATTGAAGGTGGAATTTTCTAACATCATCAAAAACAGAATAAGAACTCTGAGAAAAGTTATCATCTCTTCACACAGATTAATAAAATACAAACAACAACAACAACGATATTTAAAATCAAAAAAAATTTCAATTCTCCCATCAAGACAACAACAAAAATTCGCATGTATTACGTATAAATCAGACAGACGCTCATACCCGAAGGGGGTCGATCGCTCTGTACAAATCCAAAGTTCATTGGCATTTTTGTGGCGAATTGTTTATTTAATTTTTTTTTCTGTTACCTATCATTTTTCTTGTCTACTTAGTTTGGTTGTTTTTTTTTTTAATTTTTTATTACACTTTTATACTATATTATTATATTTGTTTCTTGTTAAATGATTTTGCTTCTTGGCATTTATTTTTTTCTACCAATTTTTTTAGTTATATTTTTTTTTGCTTAACAATAAGTCAGGTTTAGAAATAAGGTAAAACGCTCAACGTTTTACACAACTACAGTTACTAACTTTCAAAAATAGACATACATAAATATATTTGTATTTATTTCGATCAGTAATTTGAACGTTAAAACTAATAATAATAATAATAGCTGTGTGTGAATGACTAAAAATTATTTTTTTGTTTTGTTCAGAATACAATTCCACATTTATCTCTGACATTCTTTAGGTGATGTTTTTTGTGTGTTTATTTTACACAGTGATTTGTTGCAACCGCATTACACTTTTATTAATAAATATATTAGAAAGTTATTTGATATTTGTAAAGAGTATATATAAGAGATACAGTTCAGAATATTAAACACAGAGCTTTGAAATAGAGAAAAATCCAAAATTTCTCAAATTAAAATCCTTATTTTCTTCCTGGAAACCTAAATTGGGTTCTTAAAGGCAGGTTCAATATTTCTTCCCAAAATTAATTTCAGAGTAGTTCATTGACATTTCGTGATATTGTTTTTTTTTTATTAATTTCCAATCATAAATTTTCAATCAATACGTTGGGGCATTGTACTGCATTAAATGTTGTCAAATTTGTTGTTGTTGTTCTTATTTTTGATTAAGACCACACAAAAATTTGCAGCAGATTTGTTTATCAATTCAATTTCAAGCAATTAATATGCAGATCAAACGAACGAACCAAGGAACGTCATTTAACGAACAGCAAGCAGTTCAAGTTCAATTGGCTGCAATGAAATTGCAACAACAAAACACTTGATCTTGACAAACCACACACACACTCACTCACACCCGCAGACACATGATAATGATGAGAATGAAACTCTGAACTCATTCTCCCGTTACATTTTCATTTTCTCTTTAGCTAATTGGCTACTGTTACAAATGACTGTTCGTTGTGAAAGTGTTTTCGAAAATTGATCTTGCGATGGGTATTTGTTTTGTTCAATGACCTTGTTGTTTGTGTGAATTAAAACAACAAATACACATATATGTATATCATCCGTGAGTGTTTTCCCCTTAACGAAGAACATATGATAATAACATGTTTATCCTATTTCCAGAGCGAAGAGAGAGCTCAAAGAATTTTTTTACAATTACAATAAGAATAACTATAAATGATGTGCAACATATGGGGAAATTTGGTACAGGATATTTTTAAAATATTATTATGGATATTGGCGGGGAATTTATAAACATTTACCACATTGGTTATACACCAAAAAGAATTTCCATTTACTCTGGTAATGAAATATTTTTAGTATGGTATTTCTTTGTCACGATGTTTTTTTCATGATTATTGTTTGGTACATTTTTTATATTTTTAAAATGGATCACCATCACCATTTGCAAAGTTAACCTCCGATATGAGGATTTATTTGCCAGTTTATATCTACTGGATTTACTAAATCCAGTACCATGTAAATGTAAATATAAACGCATTAAGAGTCTTCAAAACAAAAACTATTTTTAAATATCAACGCATCAAAAGTCTTAAAAATATAAATATATATAATAAATCCAATCTAATGTCTCATCGAAATATTGGCTTTAGATCCGATGTTTTTTTGGAAGAAACCCGTTTTAGACAATTTGGAGTCGATTTACAAATGTGCATCCGTTAGTCCGACTTGTGTGCACAATAACCCTCGATGGAAATAATCATGTTTATCCGAACTTTGCACATCTTAATATTTCTTCCAAACTTAATTAAAGTTCAAAGATGGATTACCTCTCCAACAAAATGTTGAAACATTTGCAAAAATTAATTTTTTAATATCATGCGAATGGAATATTCGATTTGATCCAAACTTTGTATAATCTATTATCTTTATCAAGTCTATAAATCCAATATCATACGAATAGAATGTTTGAATTGAACCAAACTTTAAACAACCTATTATTTATACCAAGCCTAGATCGAGTGCGAAGATGTATTATAGCTTTGTGCAGCCCCACGAGTTTGTAACGCCGCGAAATATTAATCCTAGACCCACCCTTAAGTATACCGATCGTCATATATCGACTAGCTGAGTCGATCTAGGTATGTGTGTCCGTCCGTCCATTATATTTTGCAAACACGATACAGGCCACAGTTATGGACCAATCTCCACGAAATTTTGCATGTAGGATGGTTTCTGGCCAATGAAAACCCCTATTGTTTTTGGTAAAGATCGCTTAATGTTTAGGGGATGAAATGGACCAAATACTTAATTTGTATCGATTTTTCTGGTCACTTTAGAGGCCGCAATTATGACCCAAACTTCGCGAATTTTTACATAGAGAAGGGGATCGGGCCAAAGAATAAGCATGCCTGTTTTGATAAGGATCGGTCAATATTAAGCGGGTCAAATGCACCCTGACTTTTGTGTGAAAAATTACAAAATTTGTATTCTATAGCGTATTGATTTACCCTTGAAGGACATAGACCCAAAAAGTTGTTGGTATATCCAAGGACAGTGGTTAACCTTTAAATTGATACCAATTATATGGTCGTATGCACTCAGATGTGGGAGTTACACTTAAATATTTACAGGTGCTTATGTATTCAGATATTATTTGGTAACCCTTTAGCACACTAGTGGGCGGAAATATAGCGCTGATCGCTTTAAAATGTCCCATGAAGTTCCAGTTATGGTCAAGGATAACGCCTACAATTTTCGGTGACGATCAGATAATTATATTGTGATGAAGTGGACCGGAATCTTATTTTTTTTTGGTTTTTTTTCGAGTCGATCTATAGGGTCCAATGGGAATAAGAAGATCACAACACAAAGGGAAGGGAATCTGGACAAGTAATTAGAAGGGCTGTACTGAACATTTGTTATAATTGTCGGCCTCTAGTTGGTCCAGATGGTTCAATTATCGCGAAATATTGCACAAGCTCGTATAAAGACCCACAGAAAGTTAGTTTTTCGTGGATCTATATTCTCACCGCTCATTGATTTATAAACTTGTAAATTAAATTTGAGGAGAATTGAATAACCGATATATATATGATTATTATTAAATCCGAAACCTTTTTGAAAAAACTTATAACTTATATAAAGTGAATAATAAAACCTGTCGGCAAACACCGACGGACGCTTTTTTGCTTTAATGCTCTGATAGGCAAAATTATTTGAAATACCCCTGCAAAAATTATTTCAAACAATTTTTGTTCTATGAGACTTTTTTAAATAATCCATGTTCTACTAGGCAACTAAAACTATTTTTATAAAATCTTTTTTTCCGAATTTACCTCTACAAATATTTTAAAACAATAAAAAACGTCGTTATATTCGACCACTCCAGATTTTTTATACTCACCAAAACATGGCGTACATTTAAAATTTCTCAAATCTGTCCGAACTTTTATGTTATAGCATGAACAACCCACTACGTTCTGGCTCTAAAAATATTATGTTCTAAATTACAAAGAACTCAGGTTGGAAAACATTGGTAGGAACTTCAATATACCGAAAATTAAACAGGACATTTTTATGCTGGCTTTTGTAAAATATCAACCTGTACTGCATAAAAGGAGGTTCTTATTCAAATATAGCCACTTCGATGAGAAAAAACTAATAATAATTATAGATTCAAACATGGACCAAATTCCCCGAATGCCTAGTTCCAGCCAATATAATGAAAAAGTGGGACTAAACCCTTCAAAATACTGACAATGGGACGTTATCCTTATATGAAGGCGATGTTAAGACTTGTACTTGTGTAATGATCATTTTCAGTTTCATATTGTCCCAACCCCTGCAAAAACCCAATAATGGGGATGTACCCGGAATCTTGGGGGCAATATTGATAATTCTTGGTTGGGAGATATTCTACCTTATGAGATTTCGTGGCCCCCATTCGCAAAAACACAGTTTGGAGAAAAACGTGTTTAAAGTTTGAGAAGCCCTTCAGCCGTCGCTTGTGCTGACACAATATACCGGCCATATCTTCAAAATTTATTGAGGTTTTCGCTTGAAATTTTACAGGAACTTTTTTGAATTAGTGTATGTTCGAACTAAATCAAGACACAATATTAAATTTCTTGAAACCCAGAATGGGGGGGACCCCTTAAATTAAAAATATGTTTCATCCTCCAATAAACCAAAACTTCAAATTATATCTCCTTTTGTGGGAATATGCGCCCAAAACGTTGGGGGCTGTGTCGAAACATGGAACTACTAATAGATCTCTAAAATTTTTTTTAAACCTGCATACCGCTAAATCTATGTTTAGGATAAATATTAATGTGTCCAATCTTGGAAACAAAACATGGATTCTAAATTCGCCTTATATGTGCCAGACGAAATGGAACGAATTATCATATAAGTTTGATATTTGGATAAAATGTTACTTCATTACTTGCCAATAAACCAGACAGATGCATTGACATTTCCAAAGTTCTTCGTTTATAAAGCCATTGATAACAAATACAAATTTCGTTGCCACAATTAAAACTAATTTTACGCAGATTACAGATAAAAATTCTCACTTCTACAATTTCCTATCTGCAATCTTAAACAAGATGTTTGCTCAACATTTTGTGGCAAATGTTAATTGTTTATCGCTCGCAAAGCACAGCACAGAACAGGATAACCACCCTTATCCAACATCCAGATTGCAACCAGGGCACAATGGACATAAAGTGTTTCGCTGAGGTATGTTCTCGGTCTCTCCCTGGCTGGCGGCCATACACAAAACAGACAATCCCTTGTGCCGAAGAAAACATTTCTCCAGTGGGCAGAATTGTTTTGAGAATTGAACAAATTGCAGGAAGTTTGCTAAACAATAACTGTGGTTGCAACAATAACCAACCATTACAACAATGGCAAAACCGCATAACTCCCCTCCACACCCAGGAAATTTAGCCCACAACACCACCACACCAAATAGGGGTTCAAAAATAAACTTCACTTATTCGAACATGAATCATTTGAAGGCTTTTGAACGAACATGCCAAACGAAATGCTTTAAAATGTGCTTGCTGGTTGGCTAGGCCACAAATGTTTAACGTTCCTTGACGCATTGTTAAGTTTGTTTTTTGGTTTTGTTCTCCCTTTTTTGTTGTCGTCGTTGTTGCACTAAAAATGACAAACAATGAATATCCCGAAGTGGAGAATGACCGAGAGATAGAGGGTGAAAGATATGGAGTCCAAGGAGAACAGGAGGAAAAACGTTTAGGACTTTAGAGACTACGGCGGCAGCAGCAACATGTTTTGGGTCAACAGGACAATGATCCCACCAAACAAAAGCAACAACAACTCACAAAAAATACAAACACGTACAATGGAATGGAATGAATAATAACTGAGATGTACTCTTCTTCGTCTTCTTTTTTATAAATGTTTTTATGGTAAAAATCCACACTGAAAAAAAAAAAAACAATAAAATATGCAAATGAAAAGGCTAACAAGAAAACAACAAATGCCAAATTTGTATATGAACAACAAAAGAGAAGAGTAAAAATGGGAGAAAGAAGAAGAGAACATCAAACATGCCAACAATTACTGTACCAAAACAAACTACGTTTAAAGGATATTCTTTACATATCCTTCCGTAAAATAAAAAAGGCTACTAATTGTGCGGCATGGAACTGGAATGATGAATGATGAAAAGCCAATTAGAGGGCAAACGACGAATATAGCTTCGATTACATGATAAACCATTCGATAGAAGACCAAATCGTATTCTTTCTAAAAAAGGTCAGTTGAAGGTATATGTAAGAGTTATAAAAAATCTACTGATAAGGATTTTCTAAAGAAGCCATGTAAGACCTATAGCTATGGAATACTTATAGAAGAAGGTTTTCAAAAAGGTCCTTTGTTTTTTTAAGTTTTTCTGAACTCCAATAGAAGGTATTCTTTCAATAGAAATCCTATAAGACATGTAGCCTTGGAAGACTTATATAAAGATTTTTTTTCTATAGATGAACAAAGGAAGGTAATTTTCTGCATAGAACACCAATAGAAGTTATTATGCCTTCAAATAATCTACTGAAAGTCTTCTGATAATAGAGGGTCCCTGACAGGTCTTCTGCTTACAGAAGATCTTATTTCTCAAAAAGTCCTATAAGAGGTATATATTTGAAAGAGTTTTAGAATGATTTTTTTCTTTAGAAGAAGAATGGGTAATTTTCTTTATAGAATGCCTATTTTGTCTATAAAAAATCTACAGAAGGTCTTCTGTCAAAAGAGGGCGTCCGAGAGGTTTTCTGCTTACAGAAGATCTTCTAAACCAATACCTACAGAACGTGTTCTTTCTATAAACATATATAAGGCCAATAAGTTTGGAAGACTTATAGAAGGATTTTTCTTTAAAATAACAATGGGATGTAATTTTGTGTATATAATACAATTAGACATTTTTCTGTCTATAGAAAATCTACAGAACGTTTTCTGTTTGTATAAAGGTATTATTCTAGCAGCAGATATTCCCAAGGAAGTCCTATGTAGTAAGTGTTCTTTCTCGAGATTTTTTGAAACAGTTTTAAAACTATTTTTTTAGAAGAACAATGGGAGGTAATTTTCTGTATAGAATACAATTTGATGTTCTTCTGTCTTTAGAAGATCTGCAGAATGTTTTTGTGTGATTCCATATCATCTGAAAGACTTCCTTCATACACAGAGAAAATATATAATATATATGATATTCGGCATATGGAAGGTATATAGAAGATCTTCTATATACAAAAAAAAAAACGTATTGAATTCTTAACTACACTATGCGACAAAATGAAACGCATGTCCTGGTAGTGAGTGTATTATAAACATAGAAGGACAAAAATCGCCCCAGGTTAACTGTTTAAGTACAGTACAGTCAGTACAGCCCTTCTACTTACTTGTCCATATTCCCTTCACCGAGGGTTGAGATGTGATGTTCGGCTTATATTCGACTAGAAAACACAAAAAGAAATTAAGTTTTCGGTCCACTTCATCCCAAAAGTTTATTATGATCATCACCTGTAAATATTTAACTCCCACATCCGAATAGATACATCAATATATTTGGTATCAATTTAAAGGTCCACCACTCCTCTTGGATATACTATCAACTTATCGGGTTTATATCCTTCAGGAGTAAATATATAAGCCATAGAATTTAAATTTAGTAATTTTTCACACAAAAGTCAGAGTCCATGCAGACATGCTTATTCTTTGGCCCGATCCCCTTCTCCATGTAAAATTTCGCAATGTTCGGACAATAATTGCGGTCTCTGGAGCGAACAAAAAAACCGACAAAAATTAGGTGTTTGGTCCATTTCATCCCCTAAATATTAACCGATCTTTACCAGAAACAATAGGGGTCTTCATTGGCCAGAACCCATCCTACATGCACAATTTCGTGAAGATTGGTCAATAACTGTGGCCTGTATCTTTGCCCCGATTCACTTCTCCATGTAAAATTTCGCAATGTTCGGACAATAATTGCGGCCTCTAGAGTGACCAGAAAAATCGATAAAAATTAAGTATTTGGTCCATTTCATCCCCTAAATATTAACCGATCTTTACCAAAACAATAGGGGTCTTCATTGGCCAGAACCGATCCTACATGCAAAATTTCGTGAAGATTGGTCCATAACTGTGGCCTGTATCTTTGGCCCGATCCCTTCTCCATGTAAAATTTCGCAATGTTCGGACAATAATTGCGGCCTCTAGAGTGACCAGAAAAATCGATAAAAATTAAGTATTTGGTCCATTTCATCCCCTAAATATTAACCTATCTTTACCAAAAACAATAGGAGTCTTCATTGGCCAGAACCCATCCTACATGCAAAATTGAAGATTGGTCCATAACTGTGGCGGACAGACGGACGGATGGACACACATGTCTAGATCAACTCAACTCAGCTAGTCGAGATATGACGATCGGTATACACCTAAGTCTGTTTTTACACGGTCTTTTTGTACACGGTTTTGATATAACACGGTTTGAAAATTGAATATTTTAAATTTTTTTAGACGATTTTATTCCATTTAGCACGATTTGAAATTTTATGTACTTAAATTTTTTTGTCAAATTTAATTTTTGCGAAATATGTTCATATCACAAAAAATATTTATGAAAGAAAAAAGTCTGAAACCATCGATAGTTTGCGAATACTAGCTTAAAGATTTAAGTGAATTCCCCTTTAGCGTGTACAAACAATTTTTACTGGTCAAAGCAAATATGAATAGCACTAATTTAGGGGAATTCCCTTTATGTATAAGATCAATGTCTTTTTTACACGGCTTCTTCTGGAACCAATCTACCGTGTAAAAACAGACTTAGGTGTACTTAAAGGTGGGTCTAGGACCAATATTTCACGGCGTTACAAACTTTTGGGGCTGCACAAAGCTATAATACCCTGACAACATAGTTGTGTAGGGTATAAAAATTTCGAAGAAAGAAATGAATATTTTTCTTAAATCGAATGAGGAATATTTTTGTAAAACATGTCCTATTTCTATCTGGAGTCCTTGTGCGTCTTTAACTTGAAACGCAAGATCAATTTTTTACCTCTAAATAGTCCTTTTCCACTATTACCCCATCCTGGTTCAAAATTTCGGATAAATTATAGATTATAAAAAAAATTTTCGGAATTATGTCAAACAAATAAATAACATTCGTGGGAGATAGATCGAAATCCAAATATTTATAGGGCATGTTCTGGCATTCACTTCAACTGTAGAAGTGTATCGTACACACGTCGAGCTGTTCTGTAAGACACTACACATTTTTCAAGTGAATTCTAAAATTTTCATAGTGAGAGTCGGGTGTATTTTTTTCTATATGAAAACATATATTTTTTAATCAACCAATTTTAAACAGATACTAAGGTCTGTGTTGCATTTTTTCCGAATGAATCTCTCGCTTCACACAAACAGCTGAAGCTATATATATAAACCTGAACCGATTTTCCCGAAACTTAGCACACATCATTCTAGACCTAATTCAAAGATATATAGGGACTTTGATGCACCATTTAATTCGAAACACTATGCAAAAATTCGTGCAAATCCAATGATTTTCAGGGACCTTGGTGCACAATTTACCTAAAATCGGCCAAAACTATAAATGGGAGCTAGCACACATCATTCTAGACCTAATTCAGTAGGCTGTACCAAAGTTTGTGCAAATCGAAAGATATATTGGGATACCAAAGTCCCATAATTTACCTTAGACCAGACGAAAATATATATGTTAGCTATATCTAAATCTGAACCGATTTTTCCCAATTTCAATAGGGATCGTCCTTGGGCCAAATAAGTGAGTTTTGCCAAATTTCATCCAAATCGGATCAAATATGCGACCTGTACTTTGCTTAAAATTTAACATCAACAGACGGACGGGCGCACAGACGGACATGCATAAATCGACTCAGATAGTGATTCTATGCATATTCTCAAAAGGAAGCATGGGTCTATCTCGATTCCTTTTGCCTGTTACAAACATATGCACATAGACATAATACTCTGTACGACAGTGTGGTGAGTGGTATAATAATGATATTATCGAATCTTTCATACATATAATTTATGTTGTGAATAATGAAATATTAAAAAATAATAATGTAATTATCGTTACTATTAACGAAATTACTAAAAAATGACAGAAACAATGTTAAAAACGAATACAATTTATATTGTATGGCAACACTATTTCAGCACAGTACCATGTTGACGTTTATTATTTTTTTTTGTGCAGAAGTTCGAAAATTTCAATTCACGTGAGAAGCATAACATGGATGTGTAAAAAAACTCATCGTGTGTTCCAGAACATACCCGTATAATCCGGATTTTCAGATAATAAAACCGACTTTAGTACTGGATTTAACCAACGATTAAAATGCAAAAACAATTCGACGCTATATTTTCACTGACTACCATTAACCATGAAAATGGACCAATTGGTTTTCGGGTTTCAAGGTGTTTTTCACAATGTAATTTGTGTTGAGTGTAGTAATTTCTTTTGACATCAAGCTTAGTTTATTTGAAAGTAGAAAAACAATGTAATTTGTGGTTTTAAAGCAAAAAAAGTTTATTCACAGGAAATATGAACATAATCTAAGCATCCAACCACTACTAAATAATTTGCAAAATAAATCTTGATAATATTGTTGAGTGGGCATTTTTTTTCTAAGCATTCTTTGCATTTAATTTTTTTTATAATTTATTTTAATCTGGACAATTCTAAACTGTATAACGTGCAAAATTATAGCAGTGATTTAATCATAAATTTTAATCATAAGAAATCTAAATAATTATACAAAATGTTTTGTATAAAATATTTGGTTGGGTTTTTCTCTTTGTGTATGTATGTAGAAAATATGTTGAGGAATATAAAAAGTCGTCACTTATATTAACATATCTGATATTGCTAGTATTTTGCACTTTGCTGTATTCGTTTCTGCATTTAATTATAACGAATTGTTCAAGTTTGCGAGTCTCATGTCTACAAGTGGAAAGTAACAGCATTTAATACGACATTTATGCATCTGTGTAAATAGTTTAAGTTTTATTTTCATGACATTATTTGAATATGTGTGCAGAAAAGTGTTACCCTGAGAGAAATTCTTCAATTTGTAAAGAATAATTTTTATTGTTCATTTTAGTAACAATTGGGTTTTGAGTTTGATAAAATTTTTCCACAAATATTTAATTTGATATGAAGTGAACGAAAGATTCGATTTGATCTAAACTTCGAACATAATAACAAACCTCAATCTCAAATCTTGAACCTACTTCTTGTGATACAGCTCAAAATGTTAAAAATTGAAGCGAATCAAATATTCGAATTTATCCTAATTATTATGACCAAACTAAGGTCAAGTTTAAATACGACCCATTCATTCAGGTATATAGGCAAAAATGTTGTCCATTTTTATACCATTATAATGTGAAGTGTATATTAAATTTGTCATTTCACTTGCTACACCTCGAAATAATCACTGGAGAGCCCACAATGTATATATTCTTGAATAATATTCTATGTCGATTTAGCCAAGCCTGTCTATAGAAAACAGGTAGAGCTCTGAAATGTTCACAGACATTACTGGTACTCCTAGGATCTTTGGCATTGCAAATGCGATATATAACGGTACCCCTCACATATTCGGTATTAGAAGGGTTTTGGACTCGTTTTTCATCATTAATTAGTTAAGTTCGGCCGGGCCGAAGTTGGATATTTTGTGTGTCAAATCTTTCAACCAACAAGTAAAAGAAGTGTCAGTCGGTGTTGCCCACAAATATATACCCTCATCCTATGGATTTATAAATATTGAAAAATGTTGACCATTTGTGTGGAAGTACCAGAAGGAGTTGACCAATGGGTCCTATCTTCGGACTTGATCTAGACTTGGTAAAGATAACAGGTTGTGCAAAGCTTGGTTGAAGTCGGAAGGAGGAGGAGGAGGTACCAGAAGGAGTGGACCAATAGATTCCATCTTCGAACTTCATCTAGGCTTGGTAAAGATAAAAAGTTGTGCAAAGTTCGGTTCAAATCGGACATTCCAATCGCCCGATATTGGGTTCATTAATATTAAAAATGTTGACCCTTTGTGGGGAAGGTACCAGGCTTGCTAAAGATAATATATTGTACAAAGTGCATAGTGGGGGAGGTACCAGAATGGGTGGACCGATTTTCCCGATCTTCGAATTTAAACCAAGTTTGGAAGAAATATTAGATGTGCAACGTTTGGGTGAAATCGAGAATTCCCTTCGAGAGTTATCGTGAGCACCAGACAGACAGGCGGACATGTGTAAATTGACTCAAAATGTTCTGAAACGGATTTGGTCCAAACAAACATGGGTATAAAACCAATATTTTCACCTAAATGTAAAAAATTCGATCCGTTGCTTGTTTTACTTCAAGACCTTCATTGTTTCAAAAATTTTGCCACATCTCTTACATGTTTTCTTAATTATCATTGTACGAGTTTCTATTTACAATGTAAATAAAAGAGTATCTTCTATCAAAATAATTTGTTCATGTTCGCTGATATCATACCGAAAGAAAACTTAACATCACAATGCATTCCCATACATGTTTCATAAGTCTATCAGCAATATCTTCGATGATAAAAACATCATTACCAGAGGAACATTTTGTGAAGGCGATATTAAAAGTTGGAAACGTAAATAATTTGTCAACATTGTTCATTTATGAATTGCATCGATCGACTGAGAGCTGAAAGTATCAATTCGAATACAAACAAAACCAGTAAGGAAAGTAGTAAAGTCGGACGGTGCCGACTATATAATACCCTTCATCACTTTGGGTATATTCAACAGATGAATTTTAACAGTAAAATAAAATTGGATCCATAAACATGTCATTCTGGAACATATACTAAATTTTTCATTTGGTCAAATATATATATATATCTGATCCTATATCTATCTGAACCGATTTCAACGAGACTTGCCAGAGATTAATTTATATTAACTTCATTGTACAAAATTGTGTGGCAGCTAGACAAACATAGGGTCTTTAGTGCACAATTTACATAAAATCTAAAGAAAAAATATATAGGAGCTATATCTAAATCGGAACCGATTTCCACGAAACTTAGCACAAATCATTCTAGACTTAACTCCGTACGCCATGCCAAATTTCGTGCAAATCGAAAGATATATATTGACTTTGGTGCACCATTTACCTTAAATCGGACGAAAATATATACGGGAGCTATATCTAAATCTGAACCGATTTTTCCCAATTTGAATAGGGTTCGTCCTTGGGCCAATTAAGTGGCCTGTGCCAAATTTCATCCAATTCGGATCATAAATGCGACCTGTACATTGTTTGCAATTTAACATGGACAGACGGACGGACGGACATGCATAAATATTTTTAGAAAGTGATTGTATGCATATCGTTTCCTTTTGCCTATCTCGTTTCCTTTTGCCTGTTACAAACATATGTACAAAGACATAATACCCTGTACCACAGTGTGGTGAAGGGTATAAAAAGTAGGATATAGAGTAACATCGGGTAATTTTCTTTTTTCGATATTGTGGGCGTAACAACGGTAAAAAATAAAAACAAATTGTTTTCACAACATAGTAGATTTTTTGGCTAAATATATTCCAGGTCAAACATTATATAGATTTATCTATAAAAATGTTATTGCATTATATTTCAAAAAACTCTAAACTTTATTACACTCTTGGGTAACAATGAATGCAAAAATATATGGGTTTATGTTTTGGAATAGACCCAATTTAAGGGTACCGCCCCATTTGCGGTATTTTGAAGGTCCTTGCTTCATTATCCAACCGAAGCACCTGTAATTTCGCATTAGACGCATAGTCCACATTACCCGAAGTTACACTACATGTAATAAAAGTCTATAAAAATCATAATTTTACAAAGATAAGCCTCTTGGTAAATATCTATCTCTAGTTTTATTTCAAATGTTATTAGCTCTATTCTCATTCTCTATTTCCGAATTATTAAATTTTTGATTTAATAAAAAGTAATTCGTTTGTAAACAAAAACTATTTATTAAGAAATATCTTTACCGCAAATGAAAGAAGATATTCGAACTAAAGAGAGCTTGACAAATAAAAGCAGTTAGCCCTATCCGTTCTACGAATTGTTTAGTTGCATTATTTATCTCTGTCAGATATGATATAAAATTTAATATATACTCGTATCTGTTCTATATTATGAAGTGTCGTTATCTGTGGTTAACAATCGAAAGTTAATTATTTTTTATTTCTACTTAAAATAAAATACTTTCACTAGAACCACTATCTTTGTCCATTGGTGGTATTAAATTAAATAAGATAAGATAAATACATCAATAAATATAAGCAAATAGTATTATTGAATTTATCCGCTACGATTTTTGTAATTATAAAAAAAATTCACTCGCGAATGATTCAAAATACGTCCTCATTTTACGAATGAATGTATCGCGATAAATTCTTTACCAAATGAGCATTCGCTAAACGAATGTTCTTACGCACATAACAAACGAGTGAGAGCACACAACAACGATCGTTCTTTTCGTTTGGTGGCTGAAATTCTTTTTGACATTCGCTCATGAATGAAAATAAACATTCGCGAATTTTCGACCCTTGTAATGTTGCATATATGTTATTCTGAAGCATGTGGCTGTAAGAAAGTTATATTTTTAAGTAGATAGACTCAGAGATCACAGAAATAGATTATCTGCTATAGATCAAGATGCGCAAAATTCATTCGCGAATGATTCAAAATACGTCCTCATTTTACGAATGAATTTATCGCGATATATACTTTACCAAATGAGCATTCGCTAAACGAATGTTCTCTTACGTACATAACAAACGAGTGAGAGCATACAACAACGATCGTTCTTTTCATTTGGTGGTTGAAATTCTTTCCGACATTCGCTCATGAATGAAAATAAACATTCGCGAATTTTCGACCCTTGTAATGTTGCACCTATATGAGATTCTAAAGCATGTGGCTGTAAGAAAGTTATATTTTTAAGTAGATAGACTCTGAGATCACAGAAATATATTATCTGCTATAGATCACGATGTGCAGAATTCACTCGCGAATGATTCAAAATACGTCCTCATTTTACGAATGAATTTATCGCGATAAATTCTTTACCAGATGAGCATTCGCTAAACGAATGTTCTTACACACATAACAAACGAGTGAGAGCACACAACATCGATCATTCTTTTCGTTTGCGGGTTGAAATTCTTTTTGGCATTCGCTCATGAATGAAAATAAACATTCGCAAATTGTCGACCCTTGTACTGTTGCATATATGTGATTCTAAAGCATGTGGATGTAAGAAAGTTATATTTTTAAGTACATAGACTCTGAGATCACAGAAATATATTATCTGCTATGAATCACGATGTGCAGAATTCACTCGCGAATGATTCAAAATACGTCCTCATTTTACGAATGAATTTATCGCGATATATACTTTACCAAATGAGCATTCGCTAAACGAATGTTCTTTTACGCACATAACAAACGAGTGAGAGCACACAACAACGATCGTTCTTTTCGTTTGGTGGTTGAAATTCTGTCAGACATTCGCTAATGAATGAAAATAAACATTCGCGAATTTTCGCAAATGCTCAAAACAACAACAAAAATACCATCAAACGTTTGTGAACTCAATAGTTGTTGGGCATGTGTTTTATTATTCCACACATGCTCAACACTTTCTGCTACACTAACATTCATTCAAAGTGTGTGTGCGTGCGCGCTCGCGAGCATTCGATAACGTACAAAGCGAATATTCTCGAGTGATTGGTAATGCTTGTTCATTCATTGTAATTTTATCATTCGCGATAAATTGAAAACATTCGAATTCTTGCCGTGAGCATTCGTGAGAAAGAGTGTATTTTACTCATTCTGCGCACCCTGCTATAGATTGTTATAAAGTAAACCACTGAGAGATCATTTGCTGTATTTCGAAAACTGCAATGTTATGAACTTTTATAATGTTGAATAAATGGGTTCAGTGTATAATATAAATGGGCCCATATCGCTCATTTGCTGTAATTTTTATTACGATAAATTAAGACAATTTCCAAGGTAATCACACCCTATAAGAAACAGAGGAACTTCAACAGCTTTTAAACCCGAGTATAAAAAGAGATTGTTCATTCATTGTCAATTTATCATTGAAAACATTCGAATTCTCGCCGTGAGCATTCGTGAGAAAGAACGTATTTAAATCATTCTCCGCACCCTGCTATAGATTGTTATAAAGTAAACCACTCAGAGATCATTTGCTTTATTTCGAAAACTGCAATGTTATGAATTTTTATAGTGTAGAATAAATGGGTTCAGTGTCTAATATAAATGGACCGATATCGCTCATTTGTTGTAATTTTATGTAGATAAATTAAGACAATTTCCAATGTACTAACACCCTATAAAGAAGAGAGGAACTTCAAAAGCTTCTAAAACCGAGTATAAAAGAGATATTTAAACGAAACATGGCGATTTTTGAGTTTTGTTTTATGCCTTTTTAGGGCGAAGGATCATTCATGTAAATGTTTTTTATTATTATTAATTTTTCTTTCGAGATGAGCTACATGATCGGAGTTGCAATGAAAAGGAAATCTAGAGAGATACTACATACCCACCACTATGCGACGCGTTTCGCCGTTGGTTAAGCGGCTCATCAGGCATATTGGGAAATGTGGCTAACAAATGTCTTTACTTGATAAGTTGTATTTATGTCGACCATTGTTGCCAAATTGCATCTACGAATTAAATTCAACCGTGTCAAGGTTCGGACATTTGTCATCATACCAGAACATTCCTTTTCAGATCAGATTTTTCTTTTTTAATTTGGACGATCTGCAGCATATGAGCGATATATGACCTACTTAAGTACTAACATAATTACATCCTCAATTTCTTTTCGCTGACTTGTGACTACAAAACTTATAACTCCTTATATTATAATTGACTTATTTTAATTCTTATAATTATTTACTTAAAAACACTTGCCTGACAATTGATGGACATGTTACGAAAATTTGAAAGACCTTTTTGTTGTGTTTTTGTCATGTATATTTGTTGTCTGTTGTATTTATTAATATGTCTATTTAAGTGATAACCAAACTAATTATAATTATAGTTGTCAAATTATCTACAATCTTTGACACGACGGTAATCATCGTATGCCACTGTTTGATAGGCAGGTACACAGAAACCCGCTGAGAAGAGGGCAAATGGCTGTTGATTGCATAAAACACAGATGGGGGCTACTCCAAAAGTGGATTGGTAGTGATAACAAAAAATTAGATTATCTAACCTTGGGTGGCACTTTTGTGACATCGTTGCTTATGGCTATCTCTTAATCAAACTCAACATATTTTTGTTTGTTTTGTGAGAAAAAGGTAGTATTCTGAGAATTAAAAAGTATGTATACAATTTGCCACAAAAATTACACAGTGTAAAATTTTAGTGGGTATTGAGGTTCAATAGCTTTCAATTGATATATAGGGACTTATCGATTCATTCAATATATTTTATGTAATATTTGTGTATATTTCAAATCAAAGAAAATACAGTGAACTCTTTACAATGTGAGCTAATTAATGTTGGGATAGTTCATATTTGTGAAGTTTTTATATATATTACTAAGATATTATTTCTAAAAATCGTGTCTGTAAGGAATGAAAATGCAAAGTACTATTATTGAAAAAAAAACATTTTGTTATTTATTTTAAACATACGTTTTACAAATTAATTTTATTAAGAACTAGCAGGCCCGGCAAACGTTGTCTTGCCCAGCAATATTGTTGATGTATAATTTTCGACATTCTAGATTTGTTCTTATACCATAAGGTGGAGATTTTCCCAATAGAGTAACTTCGGGTATTGTGGACCAGGGGTCTAATGTGGACCACCCCCCATATCTAAGAAAATGCTTGAAATATGTCAATGCCGCCTTGATAAATGTTTTCCTAATTAGCAATCATCAAACTTGGTTTTTAATAAATAATAGCAATGTTGAAAATTTAGTAGTAAAAAATGTAGCTCTGATTGTAAAAGTGTGATTTGAGAATTTTTAAGCACAATAGTCGAACGTTTTTGCAAAATATTCGAACACTTTGTTTTTCTCGAATATAATGAAGTTATGTGGTTTTCTTGTTTTCTTTAACAAAAATATACGTTTTAGCTGTAATCACAATCGGTGATATTTAATTTTTATTTTTTTTGAAGCCGATAATTATTTTTAAATAAAAATATGCAATGTCGGGTAATGTGGACCACTATAAAAATTGGGAACTTTACATGAGGACGAGTTCAAAACATGGGCGCATTTAGTATGCGAGGTGGTATTCTATCCTCTGAAAACTCGATATGCGAAATTTCAGGTACTTCGGTTGGATAATGAAGCAAGGACCTTCAAAATACCGAAAATAGGGCGGTACCCTTAAATGGGGGCTATTCCAAAACATGAACCCATATATTTTTGCATTCATTCTTACCCAAGAGTGCAATGAATTGAAATTTATCACAACCAATCCACAACCTACCTTTAACTTACTCTTTCTCATTACCCACTATACTGGTCCACATTACCCGCCAAGTTATTATTATTCGCAGTTTAGAGTTTTTTGAAATATAATGCAATAACATTTTTATAGACAAATATAAGTAATATTTGACCTGGAATATATTTAGCCAACAAATCTACTATATTGTGAAAACAATTTGTTTTTATTTTTTACCGTTGTTACGCTCTCAATGTCAAAAAAAGGAAATGGTGGTCCACATTACCCGAAGTTACTCTATATTTATAAGAATTCCATAAAACGGTAGCGCAATATTAAGTCAGGTTTTTGTACCCTCCACTATTTATGATAGAACTTTGTAATTTGCGCATACATTTCTAGTACTCATAAGATATTTGGTATATAACGGCTCCCCTAATATTCAAAAGAATTGCTTCTAATTTTATATTAGTGATAGTATTCAAATAACACCCATATAACGCTATCCCTTAATATTCGGTGTTTGGCTGTAATTTTATATTCGCCCTATTGAAATTATCTATATTGGTCCATTCATTGAGGTAGCTCCCAATATTCGGTATTTTGGAAAATTTGGTCCAATGTTTCAACCAAAGTGGCTGTAATTTTTTTCCAATATTGGCTCAAATTTCCGGGTGGCCTCCATATAATGGTTTCCTATTTAGGGCCAAGTTTACTTGCCCCTACATACAGGTTCCACCCCATTTTCGGAATTGTAAAGACTTTGACAGAATTTTCTCATAGAATAAGGCGCCATTCCAACCTGAGTTGCTGTAATTTTGAACGTAATATTATAACATTGTCCCCATATAAATGTCCTGACCGATTTAAGGGACCTAAATATTATAATGTATGAAAAGTTCGATCTTAACAACATTTTTACATGATTTTAGATGTCCTAATTTAATATGTCGGTAGTTGACATATTAAGGTATTTGTAATTTTATAGTCGCATGTTCAGTTTGTTTGATAGTTCTTCTCTTTCCATACTGATAGACCTTTGCACAGAAAAACACCATTGTATATTAGTTTTCTCTGTGATACACATTTTTGGCATCGGATATATTCGAAGTGTGGTGTTTATAAGTTCAAAGACATTGACCACGATATTATGGTACCATCTGAAATGAAATTTCCCATTGCATAACAACATTTTAGGTACTTTAAGAAAAAAAATTCCCTATGGCATTTTTTTTACTTTTAGAATCAGAACTCTATTCCGAATGTCTTCTGAATTTTATCCTTGCAATTGTACCCAAATTTACATGCATTTTATGAAAAACGTGCACATGCAATGATCGCGTGTACAATCATACATTTCTCAAATATTTTTTGTATTCTCCCAAAAAAGTTTCAAGGCAATGTCAATCTATTTGAAACAATAATAAATTTTTATAATTTTCAATAATTGACAAATGAAGGCTTAAAGAAATGATCCGCCCAAAATATCTCAAAATAACAACTACGACGTGATGCAATCAAAATAGTTCGATACTAAATTCGTGGAAATTCAAATATGCTTTATAATATTATTTTTTTAAACCTTCCCTAGACCTTCACGAACATTTCAAGACTAAGATCAGATAAATCCGTTCAGCTATTCTTGAGTTTTAGCGAGACTAACGAACAGTAATTCATTTTTATATATATAGATAGATATCATCATACATAGTATATACATAACCAGCTAAAAATCGATGTTCCAGCAACAACTTTAAAGAAAATTTTCAGCTATATGTTACAATACGTACCATTTCTCGGTATTTAAAGTTGGACGGGGCCGACCATGCGATACCCTACACAACTACCACGACCTCTAACTTTCTGAGGATGTTTATTCCGAGTCTGAGTAATATTTCGTGATATTTGCCCCCCTCTTGTCCGATTAGAGGTTAACAACAACTCTTCCTTACTTTTTTCGAATATTCAGTACAGTCCTTCTATTTACTTGTCCAGATTACCTTCACGGTGGGTTGTGTTGTGATTTTCGGATTATACTCTACTCGAAAACACACAAAAAATTATGTTTTCGGTCCATTTCATCCCAAAATTTTAATCTGATCACCACCGAAAATTGTAGGCGTTGTTCTTGACCATAACTGGAACTTCATGAAAAATTTCAAAGCCATCAGCGCGATATTTCTCCCTCTAATGTGGTAATGGGTTACTAAATAATATCTGAATACGTAAGCACACTGTAAATATTTGACTGTAACTCCCACATCTGAGTATATACATCACTATATTTGGTATCAATTTAAAGGCCAACCACTCCTCTTGGATATGCTATCAACTCCTGGGGTCTACATCCTCCAGGAGTAAATATATATGCCATAGAATACAAATTTTGTCATTTTTCACACAAAAGTCAGGGTCCATTTGACCCGCTAAATATTGACCGATCTTTATCAAAACATGCATGCTTGTTCTCTGGCCCGATCCCCTTCTCCATGCAAAAATTCGCGGTATTTGGGCCATAATTGCGGCCTCTGGAGCGACAAGAAAAACCGACAAAAATTTAGTATTTGGTCCATTTCATCCCCTTAATATTAACCGATCTTTTCCAAAAACAATAGGG
Organism: Musca vetustissima; assembly: GCF_032173495.1. Taxonomy (NCBI): domain Eukaryota; kingdom Metazoa; phylum Arthropoda; class Insecta; order Diptera; family Muscidae; genus Musca; species Musca vetustissima. The sequence goes on from NW_026874930.1 coordinate 71,690, forward strand.
GTCTTCATTGGCCAGAACCCATCCTACATGCAAAATTTCATGAAGATTGGTCCATAACTGTGGCCTGTATCGTGTTTACAAATTATAATGGACAGACGGACGGACGGACACACATGTCTAGATCGACTCAGCTAGTCGAGATATGACGATCGGTATACTTAAAGGTGGGTCTAGGACCAATATTTCGCGGCGTTACAAACATTTGGGGCTGCACAAAGCTATAATACCATGACAACATAGTTGTGTAGGGTATAAAAACAAAATAAATATTAAAATAAAAAATAAATCAAATTCAGAATATGGAAATAAATAAATGGAAATTATTATATTCTGTTTTGTTTTCTTAATTACTGCTAATTCCAGGATTATTTCAATATTTTAATGCCAATTTGAGTTTTCTATATATTGGACCTATTCCATTTTTTTCTTGTAAGAAACATATTTATTACTTTTATTAATTCATTTTTAGTTTAGTACAGTCGCACACATTTTTTTTTTAAAACACACCCTTTGTGTTTAGGGGTGATTTTAAGGCCAGTGCTAAATTTCCAAGCACTCCATGCTTAATAATAAAAAATAATAAAAAACACTGTTAATATTTACATAAAATATGGCATGTCACAGAAGCATAATGCTGCAGTCCCGCCAAAATCCAAATTTCAAATAAAAAAGGGCAGAACAAATAAAGTCTCAATAAGAAACAGGAGGAGGGTTGAAGAAACAAACAAAAGGCCCATAAAATACACAGCTTTTGTTTTCTGTTCCTTTGAATGCTTGAAATTTAAATGCGTGTGCGTGACTAGTTTTAAAAATTATGATTTTTCGTTTGTTAACTGGTAAATATTGCATATACGTATGTAGGTGTGTATGTAAATATTTTTGTATATAACTATAGTCGATCATAAAAGTCTGCACTTCACCATAAGGTGAAGTGTATATAAAAATTGCAATTCATTTTGCATCACCTCGAAATATTCACCGAAGACATCGCGAAGTATGTATGTCCTTCTCCATCATATTAGAATTTTATGACGATTTATCCATGTTCGTCTGCCCGTCCGCTGATTTCACGGCCCCATATAACGATACTCCGGAATATTCGATATTTTACGGATTTCATAGACGTTTTTTTTTTTCAAACAAATTAGCACTAGTATTGGATATTTCTCAGTAGGAAGTAAACCTTCCTACCATATGTATATTATAAATATTTATCCACTTTTTAGGATAACTCTAATTTAAATGCAACTCCTAAATTTCGGTATTTTCAAGAGTTTGGACAAAATTTTCAACCATTTTGACTGTAAATAAATATCATGAATTGCCATTAGGAAAATAATCACTATCAAATATGATCCAAAATATTGGTTAGGGGTAGAACCTATAACATGTTACACCCCTAATTTGATATTTCGTGGTTTCATTGGGTGGAACATATTTATACCAGAAATTATAAATATGGGTAAATTTTTGGATATTACCCCATTTTAAATTTGGTATTTGGACCTAGACTCAAATGATCATATATTTTAGCATTACGAAGTGCTGTAATTTGTCATTCCTGGATTTTGGCGGGTAAGCAAATTTATATAGAATATTTTCAATATAAGTTAGAGTAACTTCGGGTAATGTGGACCACCTTTTTCTTTTTTTTTTTTTGATATTGTGGGCGTAACAACGGTAAAAAATAAAAACAAATTGTTTTCACAACATAGTAAATTTGTTGGCTAAATATATTCCAGGTCAAATAATATTTATTTTTGTCTATAAAAATGTTATTGCATTATATTTCAAAAAAACTCTAAACTGCGATAAAAATAACTTGGCGGGTATTGTGGACCAGTATGTGTGCGTAATGAGGATCAGTAATTTAATGGTAAGTTGTGGATTGGTTGTGATAAATTTCAATTTATTGCACTCTTGGGTAGCAATGAATGCAAAAATATATGGATTTATGTTTTATAATAGCCCCCATTTAAGGTTACCGCCCCATTTGCGGTATTTTGAAGGACCTTGCTTCATTATCCAACCGAAGCACCTGTAATTTCGCATATCGAGTTTTCAGAGGATAGAATACCTCCTCTCATATTAAATGCGCCCATGTTTCGAACTCGTCCTCATAAAAAGGTCACAATTTTTATAGTGGTCCAAATTACCTGACATTGAATATTTTTTTTAAAAATAATTATCGGCTTCAAAAATGAATAAAAATTAAAAATCGCCGATTATAATTACTGCTAAACGTATATTTTTTGTTAAAGAAAACAAGAAAACCACATAACTTTTTTATATTCAAGAAAAACCAAGTGTTCCACTATTTTGCAAAAACGTTCGAATATTGTGCTAAAAATTTTCAAATCACACTTTTACAATCAGAGCTACATTTTCTACTACTAAATTTTCAACTTTGCAAATATTGAATGAAAACCCAGCTTGATGTTTGTTTTCACTAATTAGGAAAACATTTATTAAGGCGGCATTGACGTATTTCAAGCATTTACATATATATGGGGGGTGGTCCACATTAGACGCCTGGTCCACATTACCCGAAGTTACTCTAATGTTGGTGGATTGTTTACAACAAAGATCACGAATCATTTGGAATTGAATATCAAATGTTGGAATGTTCAAGGCCCTAGCCCAATATTTTAATCTGATAGAGTCTGTAGTTTTTTGATATTTCGCTTTTCCTGGCACAAATTTACCATGACATATTTCCTTCCCATACATTAATTCGGACTGATTATAGGTATTTTGAACGTCAACTTTCACCACCTTTGAATGTTCACGTCGGCCCGGCCTAACTTCATGTCTTTATACCCTTCCCCACACTGTGGTACAGGGTATTATGTCTTTGTCCATATGTTTGTAACAGGCAAAAGGAATCGAGATAGACCTATGGTCCCTTTGAGAATATGCATAGAATCACTCTCTGAGTCGATTTACGCATGTCCGTCTGTCCGTCCGTCTATGTATTTTTGTTAACAAAGTACAGGTCGCATTTATGATCCGATTTGGATGAAATTTGGCACAGTTCACTTATTTGGCCCAAGGACGAATGCCATTGAAATTGGAGAAAATCGGTTCAGATTTAGATATAGCTCCCATATATAGTTTCGTCCGATTTTATGTGAATGATGCACTAATTGGCACACAATTTTGCACAGAGTACTGATTTAGGTCCAGACTGATGTCTGCGAAGTTTTGTGAAAATCGGTTCAGATTTAGATATAGCTTCCATATATAGTTTCGTCCGATTTTATGTGAATGATGCACCAAGTTCAGAATATTTGTCCGATTGGTATAAAATTCTGCACAGAGTACTGAATCAGGTGCAGACTGATGTCTGCGAAGTTATGTGAAAATCGGTTCAGATTTAGATATATCTCCTATATATAGTTTCGTCCAATTTTTTGTGAATAATACACAAAACTCCCAATATTTGACTGATTAAGTAAAATTTTGTATAGCGAATGCTATTGAGAAAAAAAAATTATGCGTGATAAGGTTTTTTTGAAAACGGTTCAGATTTTGATATAGGTCTCATATATATTTTCGTTCGATTTTATGTAAATGGTGGTTACACGAAATTTGGCAGAGGGTATTAAATTGAATATAGTGATTACAAAAAACAAATGGTGTATGCAACGGTTACTCAATTAGATCCATGTGTTTATATATAGCTCCCATACATAATTTGACTCGATATTATACAAATGGTACACCAAAGAATCCAAGTCTGTCCGTTTGACATGCAATTTTTCATTGATTTCAGAATGGTATGTGTATGGGGTTTTTCAATTGGTTCAAATATTTATCTAGATAGCACATTTAATTTCGCCCGATTCCATCTCAAAGGTCCTCCAAAGATTCTATGACCGTTCTATCTACAGGATATTGTAGATATTAACATGTCTTGCATGTACCTAAAGTGGTGAAAGCTATCATATAGTCGGTTCCGTCCGACTTCTGTCCTTTCCTTACTGGTATTTACTTGTTTTTAAATTTGAAATTCTGGCTTAAAAAAAGAGTTCGCGAAATTAAGATGTTTTCTTGCCTATATGGAAGCAGAGGTCATTAATATACTCATATACTATACAGTGTATGAGATTAGATGCGAAAGCGTAGTTCAGTTCAAATGTCAAGTACGATAGCATGTCATTTATTGTAACATATGTCATTTATTGCAACATATATGAGCTTAGAAGCCATCTACTATAGAATAGATGAGCTCAGAGTTAATCTACAAGAGATTATAAGGTCATATACTATAGAGTAGATAATATCAAAGGTCATCTACTACAGATATTTAGAGCTCAGAGGTCACCTTCTGTAGAGTAGATGAGCTCAGATGTTATCAATTGTAGAGTAAATGAGCTCAGAGGTCATCTACTATGGAGAAGATGATAAGTCATCTAATCTTATACAATGTTTATTAGTTTAGCAATTATCTGAGATAATGTATATGAGCTCTATGGAAATATGTCATTTACTATAACATATATGATCTCAGACTATATGAGCACGGAGGTAATCTACTACAAACATGTAGAACTCAGAGGACACCTTATGTAGAGTAGGTGAGTTCCAATGTAATCTACTAGAGGTCATCTTCTACATAATATATAAGCTCAGAGGCCATAACCTATAGAATGGATGAGCTCAGAGGTTATATATTATAGAGAATATAAGAAGTTTTCTACTGGTATACAATTGATTTCTGAGGCAATATGCTATCATGAGCTCAAATGTTACATCAAAACTAAATATGACATTATATAGAGTAGATTAACCAAAATCTACTTCTACGTAAGAGATGACTTCAATATTATCTTCTTTAGAGGGAATGATCGCAAATGAAAGAATATATGAGCTCCAATGTTTAGTTAAAAATATCACGACAGGGGTTAGTTAAGGTTGCATGTCATCTTTTATAGAATTTATGAGCGAAAACGGAACATATAATCTGTGTTTTTATGGAAGAGTGTAAGCATCCCGATAAGTAGACAGGAAACTATGAGTGATCTTGTAAATCACCATAGCCTCTTTTAATGATAATCACATTGAAATAATTCTGAAACAAAAAAATTGATATCATTTGGATACAAATGGTGCCACATTATAAAGAAACGGCAAAAACAGTATAGTTTACTATTTATTGTTTTAATGAAATGGAAATATTAATTTTATTGTTTTACTGTGATAAGAATTATTTTATTCAGTGTTAAATTCAAGGAAATAAATTTTTGAGTGTGGGACTTCTGAAAGCAGATAAAGAGGAGAATATGGTGGCGGAACAGAGTTTCCATATTTGTACGTGTTACATTGTGTGTGTTTTTTTGTTTCTATTTCTTTTTTCATATTATTTCCATGTGAGGTCTGTCACCCACAATTTATGCACACACCAGCTAATGTCGTCGTATTTGGTTGATAAACAGACTGTATGACTACCATAATAGTCTGTCTAGCGGTTAGGTTAGCCTGCTAGCTATCTATCTACCCCTTATTTGTTTTGTAGTTCTGCACAAATTGAGCATGAGGCGCGTGCCATTTCATAAAGAAATAATTTGCCAAAAACAAAATTACCCATAACCCTAATGAAATGATAATTAAAAAATTAGTTTTTATTTTTGTTTGGTGGTTTTATTGTGAGAAATAAACAGGTGTGGGTATTCATTTAGGGCATTCGTAATAGAATCAGTTATATGGATTTATAAATATGTTGTATAATTTATTTATAATATTCCAAAATATATTGACCCCCGTTCATTAATTAAAAATATATTCCTCATTTTATTACAGGTCTATCCACATGCTGACCTTTAAATCTTATAAACACCACTGTAATAATTTGGCTTCCTAAAAACGAATTGACTTTCGGAAAAGATCAGCATTAACACATTAGAGTGTAAGCTTTAAATTGCAACTATTCAAAACGATTTGGAAAAGTTTTAGTTTCAACGTAAAGAAGGAAGACGAGAAAGCATATCTGGTAAGTATATAAAAATGCTGCGATATTCTGTGAGCTTAGAATAGAATACAGACGGTATAGCGAATACTCAGTTTAACGAATTCGGGATATAACGAATGATCAAAATAGTCAATTTTTCATTTATGTAACGAATGACTCAAAAAATAATAGGCTAGCCTTATAAAAAATATGTAAACACTTTATTACTGTAATATATTTTGTTAGAAATCCATTGAAAAGGGATTAACATTTTTGTTTTAAAATAAAATTGCACCTTAGAAATTTTCCCCTGTAACGAATGGGCCTGACAATATATCATTCGTTATACCGGGCGTTGACTGTAGATTGTTACAGATCTCACTTACTTTACAATACTTTAACTCAAATGAGCATATGATCTTAGAAGTCAAATATTATATAAATATAGGGGAGAGGGGGCACCTTTGAACGTGGGGCATCTTTGGGCCATTTATCAAGCTTAAAGCATGTCATATGTATATTCATTTTAAAGGTTACATATGTACCTATTAGTTAAAATTTAAAAGATACCAAAAATTATAAAATAAAAAATGTTATAAGACTTGAAAGAAAAGTGTTCAGAGGTGCCCCCCTCTCCCCTATATAATAAAATATGTCTTAGATGTCAACTTCTTTAGGAAAGGTCAGGACGGAGGTCAACTACTATAAGCTCAGAAAAAAGCTTATATGGAGTATATATTCTACAAGAATTATTTATTAAAGATAACATTAATTCAGATAACTGCAACAATCGTGTAGTTGAGGTAAACTACCATAGACTACATGACAGGTAAACTACCATAGACTACATGAGCTCAGAGACCAGATATTATAAAAAAAGTATATGTGCTCAGAAGTCAGTTACTACATAGTAGATAAAACCAAGGGTCAGCTCAGAGGTCTGACTCTGTGGAGAACATTAACTCAACCTTAGAGGTCAGTTACTACAGCATTAAGTTTAGAGGTCAGCTGTTTTTGCATAGAGGAGTTTAAAAATTCAGCTGCTATGCAGTAGAAGAGCTCAAGTGTTAGAGATCAGCTCTTATGGACTGGCTCATCTACACCATAAAAGCTGATCTCTGAGTAAATGTAAGCTAATATGGAGGCATTGACCCGGAGGTCAGCTATATTGTAAATGAGATTAGAGCTAATCAGCTAAAAAGGGGGAGACATGTGTAGAACGCAATTGAGTAGCTCAAATGTCATTTACTTCAGAATATATGAACACGAAAGTCATTTCAAAAGGGGCCTTCCAATTCATATAATATAGAATAGATAAACTAATCAGACGTAATTTGTTATATAAGGTAGAGTTGGGCAATCTAGTTCATTTAGCGGACCGATCTTTCACGTTCCTTTTTTAAAAAGGAACTAGTTCCTTAATGTAGTTCCTTTGCTCCATATAGTGCCTTTACTCCATACAGTTCCTTTGTTCCAAAAAGTTCCTTTGCTGCATATAGTTCCGACTCCTACATAGTTCCTCTGCATCTCTCTTCTTTTCTTTTTTTCGTTTTTTTCCATATATAGTTCCTTTGCTCCATCTAGTTCCTTCGATCCATATAGTACCTTTGTTCCATATAGTTTCTTTACTCCATATAGTTCCGACTCCTACATAGTTCGTTCTTTTTTTCGTTCAGAAAAAAAACAAGATCAGAAAAAAAGAACGAGAACAAATTAAAAGAAAAAAGAACGAGATCAGAAAAAGAAACTATATTAATTAAAGAGCTGGAACTAGTTCCGATCGTTCCTTTCTCGGAATAGTTTCAATGAACTAGTTCGTTCCGGACCTACCCAACTCTAATAGAAGGCAACAACAAAGCTAGTAGGTAAGATATCATATGTCAGCTGGTTTACAGATCTAGAAGATATTAACTACACTTCATGCGGCGCTTGTCCACCTGTCTCCACCTCTATCTAATATTTTAATTTAATAGCAAAACAAATAACTTTACTATACTTATATTTTATTTAAATTGCTTCTACGACTAATGGCTATCCACATCATTTGCACCACCGAACGAACGGATCATTACAATCAAACTATTGGTGTAAATTGTCTGTTATTGAATATCCAAAAGAGAGGTGTATTTTACATTTAAATGAACATTTAAATAAATAATACTTTGTGTGGTTTACTCTGCTCGGTCGCTGGGCAAGTGGTTGTCATGTCAGCTGTAAACAGCAGTAGCCAGTAGCGTATTGACGATGAGAAATTTACAATTTCTTTTCTTTCATTGTTTGTTGCACTATTTTGGCTTTTAGCCAACAAATAACAGAAGTTGTTGATGAGAGAAATGGGGGGAGTGGGAAACACAGAAACAGCTACTTAGAGCCGAGGTAGCAGCAGATACTTATGCCAAGTGTGATGTTTTATTGTGGAAACTATGGCCCTACACAAAGTGACAGCATTTGTAAGATAAACGGAATGAATTGCAAACGTCAGACAGACAGACAAATAGGCAATATGAATATTTATTCAAGGGTATAAATATGTTTATATATGTATATATATTATTATGCTAATATTACAGTAGATTGGAATGAAAAATTTTGGGAACATGCAAGTTATAAGATCCTCTCAATCCTCTACGAAGTTGAGGGTTCCTACGGCAGAAAAATTAGTCTACCAAGATGTGGAACACTACGTTTATCATTGTACTCCATTACAGTAACACTAAAATATTTTTTTAGTATTTGTGTTCAGAATGGTAAAAATATTTTATTGTTTGTGTACCTGATACGGTTCTTTATTTAATTGTACCGTTTCTTTTCCAACATTGATAGGAACATTCTGAAGATAGAAAATATTCTATTCTGGTTTTACTGATAGAAACGTATAAGATTTATATTTTTTATAGAATAAATACATTCAGAGGCTATATTCTATAAAGAATATGAAAACAGAAGCCTTATTTTGTAGTGGAGGTCATATTCCACAAAATAGTTAAACGAACATGTAATGTACATCACAAAATGCAAGATCAGAAATAATATATTATATAGAATACTAGCAAAGTGCCCGCTACTTCGTATGCGGAAAGGGAATACATATATATATATATATATATATATATATATATATATCATATGGAAATCGTTCTGAATTCCATCTCTATTCCTACATCTAATATCAAGTTTATTACCATTTTGTACTGTTCATACACATAAGCACTATTTCCCGAAATCTCATTCTTATTTCCATTACACAGATTAAAAATAGATCAGAATTCCAATTGTATATTTTAGCAAGGTTCCACATTTATATTTTCAAAACTCCATACCATCACAATTTTGTGCTGTTCGTACCCATAAGTACAAATTTCCAACACTACTTCAGTCATACACTGCAATAATAACCTTAAGTCCACATTTAAAGATTCCAGCTCTATCCGTTCACCAACATCCAAATCCAATTCCACACTGCAACAGTAATTTCAATCATAAATTTCAGCCATTCACATGGATCTAAATTGTGTCAAATTTAGTACCATTTAGTACTTTTCGTACTTATGAGTTCAGATATATGTTTTCCATCTCTATCCTTTCACTCAAATCTAAATTGTACTAAACCTAATACCATTTCAAAACTACCTCCATGTCTCATCCTACACTCCAACGTTAATTTTAATTCCAAATTTTAGGACTCACGTTCAAACAAAACGAATTGTACCATATTTAGTACCATTTAGTGCCTCTCGTATCCATAAGTACAAAATTCCAATACTAACTAAATTCTGTAATTTTCATTCTAAATTTAAGTTTTCCATCTCTATCCGTTCACTCAAATCTAAATTGTACCAAATTGTGTACCATTTACTACACATAATGACGAATTTTCAAAACTACCGACCTATCCCAATCCTGTACTCCAACTGTAATATTAATTCAAAATTTCACACAAAAACAATTTGTAAATTATTTGGTACCATTTAGTACTTTTTATGTCTATAATTAATCAGAATTCAAAATTCTGGACTCCAGAATTCAAAAATTGTACCAAATATAGTACCATTTAGTACACACAAGTACTATGCTTCTATAACTCAATTTTATATTCCAACAGTAAACATTATTCCAAATTTTAGGGTTCCAGCTCTCTCCATTCACCTAAATCCAAATTGTACCAAATCTAGTCCCGTTTAGTACTTTTCGTACACATAAATGCGAATTTCCAAAGATGTCTCTATACCTCAATCTTCAACAGCAATCTTTATTCCAAATTCCAGATTTTCAGCTCTATCCGTTCTCCCAAAATCGAAATTGTACTAAATTTAGTACCATTTTGTACTTTTCGCACCAATAAGTACGAATTTCCTAAACTATCTCAATCCTACACTCCAACAGTCATTTTAATTCCCAATTTAAAGACATATGCTCTGTCTGTTCACCTAAATCCTACATCCACCAAATTTAGTACCATTTAGTACTTTTCGTACACATAAGTACGGGTTTTTAAGCTGTCTCAATCCTCTACAACAATAGTAGTCCTAATTCCGATTTTCAGGCTTCCATCTCTATACACCCATTTAAACGCAAATAGTACTAAATTTAGTACCATTTTGTACTTTTTATATAAATATGTACTAATTTCATAAACCATTTCCATACATCAGCACCACTTCAAAACCTCTATTCCATTTAAAATTTTAAGATTCTAGCTATATATGTTCAATATATATACAATTAGAACTAAATTTAGTAAAGTTTAGTATTTTTCGTACACTTTTAGATCGAATTTTCAAAAACCCTTTTGTACATCTTTCTAGCTTACCATCAGTGACCAACATTCCAAATTTCTGAATTCCAGCTCTTCCCGTTCGCCTAATACAAAGGGTACCATATTTGGTACATTTTAGTACTTTTCGTACCTTTCTAGTTCGAATTTCCAAAAACCCAGCGGTGATACGGTGAAATGTGCCTCATCGAAATATTGGTTTATTTGGACCAAATCAGTTTCAGAAAATTTGGAGTCGATTTACGCATGTCCGTCTGTCTGGCTCGTGCGCACGATAACTCTCGAAGGGAACACTCGATTTCATCCAAACTTTGCACATCTTAATATTTCTTCCAAACTTAGATTAAGTTCTAAGATGGGGAATATTGCTCCACTCCTTCTGATACCTCCCCACAAAATGATCAAAATTATGCTAAAAATTAATTTCATAATAACATGCAAACGGACTATCCGATTTTGTACAACCTATTATCTTTACCAAGCCTAGATCAAGTAGGAAGATGGAACCCATTGGTCCACTCTTTCTGGTACCTTCCCCACAAATGGTCAACATTTTCAATATTTACGATTTGGTCCATATTATATATGTGATCACATATTCATTTCTATAGAGTCCCCTCCTTGCAGTAGGTACTCCATTATCTTGGTGTTGACTACATTTAATACTTCTTTATGGGTCTCCTTATTTAGCTTACCGGACGCGCTATTTCCGTCGATCACTGTATAGCAGAGCTCGTCTCGATAGCGCTTCCTGGCAACCTTCGCATAAGACGGCGGCTCCTTTCCATCTGTTGCTGTCATCTTCCTCTTTCGCAACTTCCGGTTGTTCCTTTTGGGATTCCCGGTCTTTGCGGAAGATTCCGACTCAGCACTCGTCTTCTTGATATCAGAGCCAGCCTCGTCTGCCCTGGTCAGTGGATTCTCGTGACAGTCTCCTTTGACGTTGGTTTGACTCAGCTTTCTCTTATTACCATTCGATGGGAAGCTCTTTTTCTTTTTGGCTGTTTTGACAGTCGCCTGCTCATCCGGAGACCTTATCCTCTTCGCCGCTTCCGCAGAAGTGGAGGGAAGGTCAGGCTTATCCTTTTGAGTTTCTGCCTGTGTCTCGCTCCTTTTGTTTATTCGGTTCATTCTAGCCAACATCTGCCTTTGTGCCCCAGACAACTGCTTCTTCCTAGTTGTGAGTTTGGCGATGTTTTTACTCACCTCCTCTATCATCTTGTCAGCCTCGTCTCTCTTCCGGCTCTCCAAGACAGTTATGTTTGTCTGATTATCATGATCATACTCAGAGTTCGAAGTTGAGTGCCATCCTGTCTCTGAAGGCTAGGTCGAGGTTGCTCTTCCCCTGTGGTTCCTCAACTTCAAGTTGGTGTTGCCCGAAGGCTGAGTGTGAGAGTAGCTATACCTTCGACTACAGATGCCAAGACACCCACATCTGTAGGAGATTGTTGCTCACGATCACAGGTGACTCGTGGGCAGATCAACGACACCCGCCGGTACTGAGTTATTTAGGCTCTGCACCGTAACGTTAATTCTTTCTTCTTCTTTATCCATCTTTGTGTTTTGTTTTAGGGAAACACCCCCCATAGTTAGTTTTGGTCCGCGGGGACAGAATCCCTAGAGGTGGGTGATCAAACTATTCCATTACTACAGCCTGCGCTGGTTGTAATGGATTAGTTTGATCATCCACCTGGATGGATTAGTTTGATCATCCACCCTATTCGCCACCTGGGGACGCGCCCGGTAGGAGACTAACAACTCCCTCGGTAATTTATTGTATGTTTAGGAAGGGTCTTCTACAACTTATTGATAAACTCCAAGAATGTCATATTTATATGAAGGACCTATTAAATTGTTACCAAATCTTACATAAGCAAATATCGGCCTACCCTCTTGTTTTTTTTTCATCATTCCATGATTCACCTCTCTCTATAATGCACAACGATTCATGGTAAAGATTCCTAAAGAGTACATAGGATGATGATAGACTGCGAGAGTGCTTTTGTTATCTAGCCCCACAGATAAAATTTTACATGTTATCATGTGAATATACGAAGGGGTGAAGTGAGGTATCCAACAGAGTAAAAACACTTTAACAAAACATTTTAGACTAACAATTGTTTTTCGTTTGATGTTGTTGTTGTTTTTTCTGTATTCTGTTTTTGAAATCCTCATGACTACACATACATATGCACAAGTGATACATACAAATATGTATTTAACCTTGATTTGTTAAAGTGAGCATACGATACCGGCAGTTACATTTAGTTTTCATTGTGATCTTAAGATTTTTAATATTGCAATGAAGAATGAGATGTACCAAAAATAGCAGGATATCCGTTAATGGAATCTTGTTAGTACGAAAGGTGGTATCCTTAAAGAATGAATTGTCAATGACAACTTAATTCACTGAGCAATTTTTTCGAAATTTATTAGTGTACGTAGATACATATAAGGCTTTCTGAGTAAGGATCGTGTAAGGGAGTAAAAGGACGAAGAGGACCATTCGAAATTCGTATGAGCGACATTTAAAAAAAAAACGTCTTGTGGTATTATAGGTTCAGGAAAATAACGACGAAAAAGACGCACAAGAACTCGATATGGACGAAAGATATGTATTATAAAAATTAAAGGATATATATCGACGCCTCCGAACCATAGTATGCTAAGTCTGAAAAGTGAGTTTTTCAGTAGAAGCTTTCAAAGTATGGAAGTTTCTTTAATCGTACGTGCCATGCTAAGTACATTTTTATACCCTACACAACTATGTTGTCAGGGTATTATAGCTTTGTGCAGCCACAAAAGTTTGTAACGCCGCGAAATATTGGTCCTAGACCCACCATTAAGTATACCGATCGTCATATCTCGACTAGCTGAGTCGATCTAGACATGTCCGTCCGTCCGTCTGTCCATTATAATTTGTAAACACGATACAGGCCACAGTTGTGACCAATCTTCACGAAATTTTGCATGTAGGATGGGTTCTGGCCAATGAAGGCCCCTATTGTTTTTGATAAAGATCGGTTAATATTTAGGGGATGAAATGGGCCAAATACTAAATTTTTGTCGGTTTTTCTCGTCGCCCCAGAGACCGCAGTTCTGGTCCGAACATCGTGAAATTTTACATGGAGAAGGGGATCGGGGCTAAGAATAAGCATACCTTTTTTGATAAAGATCGGTCAATATTTAGCGGGTCAAATGGACCCTGACTTTTGTGTGAAAAATTACAAATTTTTTTTCTAGGACGTATATACTTGCTTCTGAAGGACATATACTCGAGATCTTGATAGTATGTCCAAGATGAGTTGTTGACCTTCAAATTGATAACAATTATATGGCTGTATGTACTCCGATGCGGAAGTTATACGTAATTAAGTAAAGGTGACTATGTGCATATTATTACTATTACTCCATTAGATGACGGAAATGTCGCGCTGATCGCTTTAAAATTGTATAAGAAGTTCCGATTATGGTCAAGGACGACGCTTATAGTTTTCGGTGAAGTTGAGATTTAATTCAGGGGGTGCAATGAACCGAAAACTTTAATTTTGTCAGATTTTCTAGTCGCTTTAGAGGTAATTATTATATACAGAGCATTATATATTTTACAAGGAGAAGGGGATCTGACCAAATACTTAGAGCGGCTATTTAGATGATGATCGGTCAATTTTCCGAGGGTCAAACCAACCAAAACCTAAAGTGACCAATTTTTTATTCTATGGCGTAAAAATTATCTTCAAGGAAAAAAAACATTTTGGAAAATATGCCAGACTTAGAAATAGGAGTTGTTGATCTATAATCTGTAAAAAGGGTGCAAATATCACGAAATATTGCCCAAGCTCAGAATATAGAACCGCCGAAAGTGTGATTTTCGTGGTAGTTGTGTAGGGTATCATATGGTCGGCCCGTCCGACTATACTGCTCCGCTCACTGGTTGATTATAACTTTGGTTTGGATTGACCGATGATTACCAAAATGTCAGTGAATTTAAATTAATGACAGCAGTATCTAAAAACGTGAAGAACTTTAAAACATGCTAAGTCGACTTAGCATACTATGGTTCGGAGGCGTAGATATTATATTTCCCATTCGAATTAAATGTGGCATTAATATACTCGCAAATGGCTTTCACACCTAGAAAGAATTTTTTCACCCCCTAGACGACATATCGTATTGAATACCTTTTGTAAGAGAGATTTCTATATACAGAGAATCCGACATTCGAAATTACCATAGAAGGAACCAAAAAGAAATGTAGATTTTAAAATGTGTCCCTCTATACAATGTAAATACGTACGTATGCATGCATTTATATGTATAGAATATCCTTTCCAGACACAAGACATAGCCTTTGGTATAATTATTATTTTTGTTGTGTTTCTAATTTTTTACTCAACTCGTATGCCTATAAAAGTCATGACCCTGACGGCAAAAATTATTTGCAAAATTACAACAATAACAAACGAACGACACGCTATGTGTGGAATAGAAAAGTTCGCGCCATATCATAGCTGCAGAAACTATAAAATACTTAGTCGTCGTTGCGCTGTTGACCTTTAAGACAATTGCGTTTAGAGCAAACAAAAGCAAAAAAAGAATACAAGGATCCACTTTGGAATAAGTAGCTGTTGTAGTAGTAGTACCTAGTAGTGGCGTGTCAGTAGTACAATACGTCGCATGTTTTTCTATGAAACGTTTTATTTTTTTGAAATAGTTTTTCAAAAGCGAGGAAAAAAACCAACAAATTTTGCATATTGGGCCAACCAGGTTGGATGGACAAAACTTTTTCTGTCAAGACAACACTCAGAAGATATCGGTTAAGTGCCTTCTTCAAACGCACTTACACACTCTTGCAGCCTTACACATACATTCGTATGTAAATAATTTCATAAAAGCCACATTGCAAATAACAAAGAAAACTAAGTTTTAAACTACAATCGGCTGTTGTTTATTTAAGAATTATTTTTTTTTTTTTTTTGGTTGGCAAGCAACTTTTTTAAAGTTGGTCATAGCCCCATTTTCTTGAGTTTTTTCTTTTTCTCTTTTCAATTGCAGACTTTTTCAAATAATCAATATTGCATTGGGCGTTTGGTTCATTAGTTGCTTGGCTTTAAAAAAGTTTCATCAATTAGCAAAATGGATCTTAGGACTTACGTAAAAGGACACAAACACAAATTAACATCAATTGGTGAATTCTATGTAGGTCTTCAATAGAGTAGAATGTGTGTTGCACTTCAGTGAAGACCTACACTATGGATAGTAGCTCACCACTTAGCTTATCTAATCTGTATCAACTAACCCCTGACCATCTAATTTTTGAATTCTCCACCATATTAAATGTGTCATTCTCTTTGAAATATATCGGTTCCAGATTGGGTTATATCAATCGGGTTATATATCGGTATTTTGAGGATTTTGTGAATGTTTTCAGCCGAATTGGTTGCATGGTATTGACCCAAGTCATTTAAGTGACCTCCTCGCGAACTGTTACAAATATTTGACGTATTTTATGACCACTTTTTGACACATATTGGGCGATATTTCAGCCATAAGTGTTCAAGAGTTGAAGTTTTATAAGTCGGTTTTCATACCATACCGCTCCTTCGAACCAAAGAGCGCACCAGTGACATTTTTGAATGTAATGGCCTCTCTTTAATTACATGAGGATTCTCAGAACCCGAAATACGACAATTTTGTTTATTAACATATCCGAAGTTGGACAATCATAATTTTTATACCCTCGCAATATGCCTGGCATTGGTTTTATACCCTATGTTTCTTTGGACCAAATCCGTCTCAATAAATTTGGAGTCGCTTTACCAATGTCCCTCCCTTTTATAATATCATGCAAAGAAATTATTCAATTTGAACCAAACTTAACACAACTTATTATCTTTACCAAGCCTAGGTCAGGTCCGAAGATGCGACCACTACTTCTGGTACCTACCCCACAAATGGTCAACATTTTCAATATTTCCGATTTGATCCAAACATTGCACATTATATTATTTTTACTTTGGCTAGATCAAGTCCGAAGATGGTCCTACTGTTTGGGAGAGGGAGGTACCCACTCCAACATTCAAATATATATTTCTATAGAGTAAAACCAGTGTGTAATAACTTCATAGACCTATGCAAACCGTAGGTTAGGTTAGGTTTGGGGATGTGCAGTCACATGTGTGACTACAACACTCTGAGACCGGTTAGGTCCGTTGTGATCATCCACAAGAAGAGATACAGCGAAGAGAAGAGACCAAAGACAGATCTGTAGGGGAGAGAAGATTAGTAAATTAAAGGAGTGAAAGATTAATGAAGGTCGATGGCCCTATGAGTCAGACAGAAAAAGTGTTACGTGCCAAGGTTGTATGCTCCAAACCATGTTAAGTTTCTAATTATGCTGTAGATTAGAGCAGGTTCGGTTTTTGAGAAGAAGCTGAGATTCGGTAGAAAATGAGAACCCATTAGTTTGTGCCGCTTGTAAGCCAGGGCTGGGCAGTGACACAGGAGATGCTCAATTGTCTCCGTCTCCTCCTCATCAACACAGAGTCTACAGTAATCAGTTGCATCAAGATGCCATTTACTAGTAAAAGTCCTGATGTTGCAGTGACCAGTGATGATTCCCGTCATCACTCTAATTTCAGCTTTGCTCAGGTTCAATAGTGAGTGCGTTCTTTTGGTAGACAGAGTCGGCCAAATTGATCTTGACACGTTGCACCTAGGTTCGTTGTGCCAAAGTTCGCAGGCTGTTTCGTCAAAGAATGCCACAAAGTTCCTATAGAAAAGACATACTGAGATCCTCGTCTAGCTAGTTCGTCCGCTCTTTCATTACCCAAGATGTCACAATGTCCTGGTACCCAACACAGCCGATAGCTATGGTTAAGTTCTTCCAGAGCTGCTCTACATTTGAGGATGGCTTCGGATTTGATGTGACAAGATTTGATGGCTTTAAGAGCCGCTTGACTATCCACAAAGATAGTCACCGGTTCAACGACCTCAGCATCCAGATTTTTTATCAATTCCGCTGCCTTCCAGATCGCGAAGATTTCAGCTTGGAAAACACTACAGTTACTATCCAGCTTGTGGGTAAACTCAAGGCCTAACCTTTCACAGTAGACGCCGGCAGAAGCATACCATATAAGGGCATTTCCCAAGTTACGGTATTTTTGCAATTGTTTTGTGACCGAATTGGCTATAATTTTAACATTTGATGCTCTCATTTGCCCCATATTTGTACCACATTTTTAACGCACTCTTTTGTTTAGTAATTTTCAAAAATATCGTACACTTCAACCGCCACTACAATCTTGTATTTGTGCGTATTATGGTTCATCATCATTCGAATCGATAAAGAAATTTATAATTAAACATTTATAAAGTTGTTCGTTTTCATTGTCGTTGTATGTATATATTCTATTAGCGGACAGCTAGTCCTGATAGATAACAGTGCTAACAAAGACTTAATAAATTTTTAAAACCCCTTCAAGAGGTTGGTATTGTTGTTGCTTACGCGTCGAAATACATATACAGTCGAGTACGCTTATAACGAACTCCGGTTTTATAGTTTATTCACTATGAAACCGTTGTTCGTTATAGGCCTTGTCGCGTTGTCTCGGTCCCGAAGTTTTAATACATATTTTTCATGCAAATCCGTACTCTTATAGCGAACTACGGATATAACGATCTTTTTTTTTAAACGAACTATTTATTCGGTCTCAACATTCAATTTTCATATATTTTTATTTGGATATAACGAACTTGCTACAAATATACGTAATACTAACGATGACAATCCCCACAAAAGTTGATTGTTACTCTAACGCTGGTAACCTTTTCAAAAAAATGTCAGCTGTAATGTGAGATAAACATCTTAAGAATTGTCAGAAAAGACACAAAACCTAGCAATTTCTAACATTTGTTCTTCTAAGCCTATATCGAACTAATTTGCTTGGTCCCTACGAGTTCGCTATAACCGTACTCGACTGTATTTCAATTTGAGATATATTTACAAAGAAACCTACTGTCTGGCCTACCACCCTCCTGCCTCACTTCACTTTTGTGACATTGCGTGAGGTTAATTAAATGTTTGCTTGCTTCGCTCGTTCGTTTCGTTTCGATGTAATTGCTTTTTCTTAACTTGGTTGGTTCTTGGTCAGGATGAAAGCTGATGTCAGCCAGTTAGATGGCAAAACAAAAACTTGGAAGGAACGAAAAAAGAGAATTGGAGAGCATATTTTAAGTATTCAATATTAAAAATTCTCTCTAATGCATTATTAAGAATTGTGGTAAATAACGCAGCGGTTAAAAAAAATCTAATTATAAACATTATTTAAAATGTTTCATGTTGAATCAATATCCGTACATTGTATTATTTCTGTTTCAAATGACAGTAACTCTGGCCATTACGAAATGCGTGTTTGGAAATCTAAACTAAAAAATATATATATATTTGAATGTTCGAAAAAAACCCAACTTTTCCAAGTTTGCCATTAACGCTTATCGGCCGGCCGATTGTGGTGATGGTGGCAGTGTGTATGACACTCGATGGTGTTAAGACCTTAAATGTTTCGTTTAACCTTAAACATGGTAGTAGCTAATACTAAAATACTTGCGACGCTTTAAAGGCAAACTCGCTACGACCATATTTTTTAAATTGTTTTGTTTTTCAGGGGGTAAAATATGCGTTTGTTTTGACACCAAACTATTAATAGCAAATACTTTGATGAGATGCATCTGGCATATGAGGTCCACTTAATATATCTAAAGCGCGGGATTGCCCCTTCAGATATAATATACATAGGGCAGCGTTTTTTCAGATGCAGGTTATTCATTTCTTGGATTTAAAAGCGTGACCCTGGAATCCGACTTATATTATTAAACCATTGTTTTTTTTCTGTTGAAGGCAGGTCAAGTTCTCAAATGATATAAACTTACTTTAAGACCCCCAAATTTTGCGGAATTTTATGGTTAACGTTTTTCGACCAATTCGCTGAAATTTGTATAGATCCGATTAATCTAATAATTGCCACAAAAAATTATAAATATATCCACCTCCACCATATGGAGGGTATATTAATTTTCAGTATTTTGCGGGTTTTAACTCACCGAAATATTTTTCCACCAAATTGGTATATATATACTTTGATCAGGGTAAATAGGTTCCAAATCACTCTACAAAAAATTCCGAATATGTCCATTTTGTTGTAATCACGCTATCTTCCGAAGGAATTTAGATAGGGTGCTGAATTTTTGTATTTAGGGTTGTCTTTTGGCAGGCAGGTCAACTAAAAATTATAAATATAAGTCCATTTTTTAGGCATAGATCCCATATAAGGGTACCCCCAAATTTCGGTATTTTGGGGTTCTTGAGCGCGTTTTTCAACCGAATTCGCTGAAATTTGGTATATTGGGTTCTTATTGGGTACCAAATATCTCCACTAAAAATTGTAAATATAAGTCAATTTTTTTCTGTTAGCCCCCATATAAAGGTACCCCCAAATTTCGGCATTTGGAGGTTCTTGAGCGCGTTTTTCAACCGAAATCACTGAAATTTGGTATTTTGTGGAAACAAATCTCCCTACCAATAATTATTAATAGTCAACCCCTTTTAGGCGTAGTCCCCATATAACCCCATTTTTTATATTAATATAATTATCTGTTTTTTCCGCGTTTTGGGTTTGGTTCTAACACTCTGTTGTAATCATTTCACCTGCGAAGGATATCGAGATAAAAAACTAGAACGTATGGTTCGATAATGAACTATATATGAACTATAACCCGTATTTAGACCTAGCCCCTGTGTGGGAGGTACCAGAAGGAGTGGACCGATGTTCCCCATCTTCGAACTTGAACTAAGTTTTGAAGATGGCCAAAGTTTGGATGAAATCGAAATTTTCTGAAACAAATTTGATCCAAAGAAACATGGATCTAGAACCATTTTAACCGTGTCAAAGTGTATATGCCCTCATTATCCATAAAGCTGAGAGAATAATTGTCCATTAAAAATTTCTGAAATTTGTTTTATAGTTTACATTGTGGTTTATATAACCGGTTTGTGGAAATGTCGATATAGGTCCACTTTTTGGTATTTTCCCTATATTTTTATTTCAAGTACCTGTCAGTATATCTATGGTGGAGGGTATCCAAAGTTCGGCCCGGCCGAACTTAACGCTTTTTCACTTGTCAATTTTTGAAATATTCTAATTATATAATACAAATCCGTTAATATTCATTTTCTTCTACTTTCAGACTCTTCGAATAACCAAAAAACAACAACAAAAACTAAAAAAAAAATTAAATAAATAATATATCATGAAGATTATAACGGCAACATTATATCAAATGCATAAATTGGAATATATATTTTCTATAAAGACTCCAATTTGATATTCAAGTGTAAGTATACTACAATTAATATAAAACTTGGTATAGTTATAATTTATATAATATTTTGCATTCATATTTTCAAGGTTTCAGAATGTATTTTCCCACGGGGTTTCGCGGCAGCGTTCTCCTTCTATAATGCACTAACCCGCGTAATGTTAATTGTGTGGTGGTTTAGGTTAACACATGGTCACTTCCTGAGACAACTGTATTTTTCCACTATTAGTTTTTTGTTTTACTGTAAGACTAAGCTTTTATTTAAATTACGGGTAAAATAAACTCCAACACATGTCCTTGGAGAATGGAATCACATCGCCGATGTTTATAACTGAATTAGCCCATAATATGATTATTCCATGATTTTAAAGCTTATCTTATATCAGTATATTACAGCATTTGATATTGTCGGCTCTCTAGTTATCCCACTAATTACCAATTCAATCATCATATGGAATGTAATGTGAAGTGCACTCATGTCTTCATGGCTGTGGCTCAGTAAATTGACCATGAATTGATTGTATAAATATTACAGTGGTATTTTGTGTTGTAGTACAACAAAAAAAATGCAGGCTGTTTGCTCACAAGCTATTCATTGGTAAGCACAAATACCACCTGATGATTTTCAATCGATGTTCATATGCGTGTATCTATGTGTGCACAATGTTCAAATAGTCTGTTTACTTTTTGTTACAAATGTCATTTAAAGTGCTCAATTTGAATGAATATTTAATCAGGGGGGACAACAATTAAATTAGAGCAAGGAAATATTGTCCACCAATATTTGTCCCGTGGATATGATGTAAAAAATATTCAATATTGAATGTTGGCCGAGGAGATCAGAGGTAAACTATTATAGAGTACATAAACTCAGAAGGCCTCTATTAAACAATATATGACCTGAAGTCCTCTATTGTACATCTGCATTGCACGAAGTGGTAGGCTACATTGAGAGGAACATGAAAAATTCAAATTTTACGCTGGCCGCCTTCTTAGATATAGGCCTTTAACAACGTTAAACTTAAATCCATAAACAACTCACTTAAAGAAGTTAACATTCCTGATACCCTTACATATTGGATAGATAAAATGCTTAACAGCAGAATTATAAATTCAAGTGTGGGGGATACAAAAATCAGGAAAATGGTAACTAGAGGCACACCTCAGGGAGGGGTGCTTTCGCCGTTACTATGGCTATTGGTAATTAATATTATCCTGAGGGAATTGGACGGGAAAGGTATCAAAGTTCTTGCTTATGCGGACGACGTGGTGATATTGATTTCCGAAAAATCTACAATCTCGGAGCTTATGCGAAGAGCCTTACTGACGCTGTCGCGCTGGGCCATGGCAAATGGCCTTGGTGTAAATCCAACGAAGACGGACTGGTAGTGTTCACTACGAAGCGTAAGCTCGGCGTTTTTGCTCCACCAACACTGGATGGAGTGCAACTTCATCTATCTCCCGAAGCAAAGTACCTCGGCACAATCCTGGACTGTCAACTACGATGGAAAAGGAACGTTGAGGAGCGGGCGAAGAGAGGGATGATTGCACTCTATGCATGCAAGAACTCCATTGGGGAAAGCTGGGGGCTAAAACCATCGACTATACACTGGCTGTATATATATATATATATACACTTGTCCTATAGTTCTCTTGTTTGGTGGACTGTCTGAGCCTCAAGTCGACATCCAGTAAATTAGACAAGGTACAAAGAGCCGCCGCTGGGTCTCAGCATTAAGTGACAGGCCGCGCGTAGCGCCCTAAGGCTGCATGAACAAAAACTCTGGGCATGGTAGCATTCTGAATGAACCAGGTATGGCATTGGACCAACGCGCTAACCTAAGCGACTATATATCACCAATCCTGAGATTTGACGATGTAGATGTCGTTATTCCTAGTAGAGACGACTGGAAACGAAGAAACCCTCCTCTGGACGGTCTGGCCTTCTATACAGACGGATCCAAGATGGAAGAAGGTACTGGGGCAGGCGTATACTGTGAATTGTTAGACCTTGAGTTAACCTACAAGCTGGATTGCAACTGTAGTGTTTTCCAAGCTGAAATCTTCGCGATCTGGAAGGCAGCGGAATTGATAAAAAGTCTGGATGCAGAGGTCGTTGAACCGGTGACTATTTTTGTGGTTAGTCAAGCGGCTCTTAAAGCCAAGTGTAGAGCAGCTCTGGAAGAACTTACCTATAGCTATCGGTTGTGTTGGGTACTAGGACATTGTGACATTTTGGGTAATGAAAGAGCGGACGAACTAGCTAGATGAGGATCCCAATCCACCGATCTAGAAACTGATGACTCAATCAAACCACCCATATGTTTTTTTTATCGGAATTTTGAGGCATTCTTTGACGAAAGAGCCTGTGAACTTTGGCACAACGAACCTAGGTGCAACGTGTCAAGATCCATTTGGCCGACTCTGTCTACCAAAAGAACGCACTAAGTGTTGAACCTGAGCAAAACTGAAATTAGAGTGATGACGGGAATCATTACTGGTCACTGCAACATCAGGGCTTTTTACTAGTAAATGTGATCTTGATGCAATTGATTACTGCAGACTCTGTGTTGACGAGGAGGAAACGGAGACAATTGAGCATCACCTGTGTCATCGCCCAGCCCTGGCTTACAGGCGGCACAGACTAGTGGGTGCTCATTTTCTACCGAGTCTAAGCTTCTTCTCAACAACCGAACATGCTCTAATCTACAGCATGACATGTAACACATCTTCTGTCTGACTCCAAGAGCTATCGACCTTCATTCCTCCTTCATTTAATTATGTGAGATTCTCAACTCTCCTTTAATTCCCTAATTTTCTCTCCCCTACAGATATGTCTTTTTCTCTTCTCTTCACTATATCTCTTCTTGTGTATGATCACAACGGACCTAATCGGTCTCAGAGTGCTGCAGTCACATAAGTGACTGCACATCCCCAAACCTAACCTAACCTCTATTGCACATATATAATATCGTTTAAGAGAATTCGTTGACGATATACTGTAGTAAACTATTTCGGATATAATTCATTTTCGAGTATGTGGGTTTACTACACTACGACGATACGAGCTCAGAGGTTGTCTGGAAGAAGATTAATTCAGAGATCAACTATTTTGAAGTTGATGAATTTAGGCGTAGTCAATTATAGAGTAGAAGGATTTAGAAGATTTTTTACTATACCGTAGATGAGCTCAGAAATGATATACCGGACAGTAGACAGCTTTGGAATTGATCAATTTCAACTTCAATTTCAGAATAAGTGACTTCATATTTCATTTGTTATTTCCATACATGGTCAAATATATGATATCTGAGGACATACGTTTTGCAAGGACATGTATTTTTTCAACCAGTTTTCTATATATACATAACGCTCGACATAACGCTTCCCGTACTTTATTATCAGAAGACCTTGTTTTATAATACATTCCCAGGTATTATAAAGCAAGGTCTTCTGACAATAAATTATCTTCTTTAGGGCATAAAAGTTACAATAAAATATATTCAATTGATTTAGTGTCTTAACAATCTCTCAGGGCAAACGAGTTCAAATATAAAATAGAAATCCCTCGAAGTAGCCCTTGAACTGGTCTACTTTTTATATAGGAAATACTTTCCATAAATAGCAGATTTTTCATCTGTTTTATTCAAATAGAAAATTTTCCATCGGTTTCCTGTATCTGGAACACATTTAATTGGTCTTCTATATATGCTCTGGGACTGGGACATTGATATTAGACATTATTAGGGCCCTTTATTAATAAACTAATCTTCTTCTAAAGATAGAAAAATCTTTCCAAAATATAAAAGACTCGTTTATTTGGAAAATGGTTTAGGTCCATTTTTTCTTATATTGAGATATTCAAAGGTTTGGGTTTGATTTGTTTCAAAAATATTGTTAAGTGGTATTTTGTTTATGATATTGTGATCTATATCATGATAAAATATATATAACGTTAACGTTTTTTAAACTTTTCTAGAAAACCAAGACTTGTACCAGAACCCAAAATGCACTTATAGCACTTTCATCTTAAGTACAAGATGAACTACAGATATCTGTTATTTTATAAGTTATAGACCCACGGGTTCTAAACGATTAGTCTGTAATATATTTTAATATTATTAGTGAAGTTATTAAATCAATATTTAAAGGTGTCCGCACATATTTCAATCGATTTTTTAATTATACTGCAGATAA
The DNA here is from genome assembly GCF_032173495.1 of Musca vetustissima. Classification (NCBI taxonomy): domain Eukaryota; kingdom Metazoa; phylum Arthropoda; class Insecta; order Diptera; family Muscidae; genus Musca; species Musca vetustissima. Next base: position 96,988 of record NW_026874930.1, read on the forward strand.
TTTGTTTAATAACCTTTTTTTCATTCTTTCTTCTATTTACAGTACCTCAGACAAACATTTTCCCTTCTATCACCGGAAGACCAAAGCACACACACTCTCACCCTGCAACAAAAAAAAAGGCCACACATTCAAACCTAAAGCAACGAAGAAAGCAGAAAAGGAACGCTGCAACAAACTGCAATGCGGTACCAGAAAACTCGTAAAAAATATTCCAATTACAACAACAACAGCAGCAGCAAAAACTACAACAACAAAAACAAAATTAATAATTATAGCACATCATTAGCAACAAATTTCCACAAAAACAAAAGTATTGACTAAAATAGAAGAAACACAACTACAACAACAGCAACAAATCATTATTATCATTATCGCACAACAACAACAACAAATTAAGTACAAAACTAAAGCATACTTAGTAGTAGTAATTAATTTGGATTAGTGACTAGACTATTGTATCAAATCAAAAAAGAATCACAACAACAACAACAAAAGAAACTAACCTATACCGAATACACAAACAAAGCAAAAGTAAATCCTTTTCAGCATCGTCGTCATCATTGTCATTCTTACCCATCCCAGGAAATTTGGATATTTTTGGTTTTTTGTTCCGTTTAAAAATATATAAATAATCAAACGAATAACGGACACATACCGACATCCCAAAGCGTTTCTTTTTTTCTGAGAGGGTCATGTTCGAGAAACCGCCCATTTGGGTTATAGTTGTGGGCCTAAATGTCTGCATTTTGATATGGTTGATCACAGTCCAGGAGCCGGTTATGTATGATGCCTCTACAGCCATTATAACCAGTGGCAGCATCAACAATAATAACAATAACAGAAATAATTTACAACAACTAAATGATGTGGCTGCACCACCAGCATTACAACAACGTGTGGGACGTAATGATCGTGATATAGCTCCACTGTTTTCCGGCAGACATTTGTCATTTAGTGATGTGAATGGCTCCAGTACGTTTCCAACTACCCTAAATTGGAATATCAGCAGCAGTAGCAGTAGCAACAGCAATAACATTAGCCAAACAACTCGTTCTGAGGAAATCGTACAGAGTACCACCACTGTTACTGACCTGCTAGCGAATATACATTCATTAACATCTAGTCTGGGAACGGGAGTTCTCGAAACGATACAAAGACCAACACCATCATGGATAAAAATGACTGCTGTTTCATCAGCACTGCCGGAAGAAGACTTCAATCATTTGATAGATTTACATGACTTCCATTATCTTGTGCCTCAACCGGTGTGCAGCTCGAATGTGGAGGCCCTAATACTGGTGCACTCGGCACCACGCAATCAACCGAAACGGCAAATAATACGCGAAACATGGGCTAGCATTGGTCGTCATATGGTCGATTCACCCATCCGGGTGTTATTTCTTTTGGGTGCTGTCGCGGAGGATTCTCTACAGCATGAGGTTATGAAGGAGAACAGCGACTATGCTGATATCATTCAAGGTTCATTCATGGATGATTATCGCAATATGACCTACAAACATGTCATGGCCTTTAAATGGTTCCTTTACAATTGTCCTGATGCCCAGATATTAATCAAAGTGGACGATGATGTCTATGTAAATACGCCGCAACTAATTAAATATCTGAAGGCCGAACAGCAGAACGAAAATATGACGACCGCTGCCAAAAATGCAGAGACGACAAATGAGATGTCGGAGGAACAAGATGCAAACAAACCCACCATCATAACTCTTAATGATACAACCAAAAAGACAAAGTCCACCAAGAAATCTCTTTACGAGTCATTGAAAAATTTCGCAAACTCATTAACTCTCTCATCAACGTCATCATCTTCCGATTCATCAGCAGATAATTTTACAGCCTCAACGAGGCTCTTTCATCGACCACAAAATTTACTGTTCTGCCAGAAGATTACCGGTTCATTGGTTAAACGTTCCTATCGTTCCAAGTGGCGTGTCAGCTTCAAAGAATATTCAGAGCGTTATTATCCACCGTATTGTCCCGGCTATGCCATCATCTACTCGCCGGATGTGGTCTTTCGCCTGTACAATGCCGCTCAGAATTTCAAATATTTTTGGATTGATGATGTCCACATAACCGGTGTTCTGGCCCAACAAACCAACACAACAATAACCACCTCATCACATTATGTTCTCTACAGTGACGAATGTGAACGTCTATTGACGGGCAAGACTGATCTCCAAGATACGGAATTTCTGTTCGCTTGGCATAGTATATCGGCTCAGCAAATCAAAGCGATTTGGCATCTGCAAATGATGTCGCTCGCCTCACCCGACGATCTGATCTACAGGAGAAGTACGAATCACAACAGCAACAACAGAAGAAAGAAATCAAAACGACGCCAGGGCTCAAGCTTCAAGAATGCCAGATTAGCATACAACATCACTACCAACAACAATTTACTAACAACATCGGATGGCTTCAGATAGTAGACTTTCAGTTAGTCGGCAAAGAATGCAAGTTCAGGCAGTGGCGATACCTCCCAGCAGCGAACAGAAGCAGACGGCAGAAGTATAAAGAAACGCTTACAACATTAGTTTAGGTTTATTACTATGATTATAATTATTAAAAAAAAGAAACTATTATATATAAATATAAATATTGATGATGATTTCCAAGGTTCTAATTTTATTGTATTTTATTTTATTATTTAATTTATTTTTATTTTCGTCATTGTAAAGTGAAAAGACCCACAAAAAATACTGGCTTTATTTTATATATTTTACCTAAAATAACTACAACTAAATAATTTATTTAAAAATGGAAATTAAAATAAAAATATAGAAACAAAGAAGAAAAAACGTAATATATATACAGACACATTATTTGGATTGTAATGTATTTGAAAATATAATTTTAATAAATTTACTGATGAGATGAACCACTTCCCCCTGTGTGTGGTATGGTAAGATTTGTTAAATGTACATATACCACTGTGTGTTTTTCTTAATTATTATATGTATTTTAATGGTTGGAATTGGATTGTGAAAAGAAAAAAAAATAAGTAAGAAAATGGTATGAAGAAACAATAAAACAGGATAGCTAACTAAATGATGTCGATGCACTACCAGCATTACAACAACGTGTGGGACGTAATGATCGTGATATAGTTTCAATGTTTTCTGGCAGACGTTTGTAATTCAGTGATGTGAATGGCTCCAGTAAGTTTCCAACTATCCTAAATTGGAATATCAGCAGCAGCAATAACATCAGCCAAAACAACTCGTTCTGAGGAAATCATACAGATTACCATCACAATTAATCTAAAGTCTAGAAAAGGGATAATAAAAAGGATATCTATTTGTCTGTAATGTCATAGCCTGTTAACATATAGACGATAGTTCATAGACGACTTCTCTCCTCCGAATACATAACATAACATGCGTCAGGATTTCCAATTTGGTTGATAAACTCAATTCAATTCAATTTTTTTTTTCAATGCAATTCAATTTATTTCATAAACGAGAACCTAGCTCAAAGGGCCATGAGCGATTTCAAAAACTTCATTACGTGGACAACTCAAAAAGCTTAAAATTAACAGTACATCACATAATCATATCATAAGCAACAATACGTGAACAATACAAATCAAAGGTGCCCATACTTATAAAAATACCGAAATTTGGGAGCTGGCTATCCTTAAAGGTGGGCCAATATCGATAATTTTTGCTAGAAACATCACACAACACATTTTGTATGTAGGATCGGTTACTATTTAGGGGATATATTTTCTTTTATCACTTTAATAATCACTTTTGTCTGTTTTCGAGTCGCTCTAGGGACCACAATTATGTCCCGACCTTAAGAAATTTGGGTTTGGCCCACGAATCGGTCCGGTGAAGTGAAGTAAGACAAAATAATGCGAACATTTTAATGCAAGACCTAGTGTGGGGATGTTTGCAGTGTATTCACGAAGAATGCTTGACCTCTGAATTGAAATCAATTACAGTATTTTTCGGTTAATTGCACATCAAAATTGGCACAAATTTTTGTTCAATTAACCGAGGAACCAATTATCCGAACCCGCTTACTATGAAATGAAATATTTTTGACCCATCATGTGGTTCAATTAAGCGTGGAAACCAATTAACCGTAGGGTCAATTAACCGAAAAATACTGTATATTGATGTATGTACTCGAATATGGAACTAATAAACAGACATTTGTCGGGCTTTACATATTTTCACCAGAGGGCTATTATTTCGGGAAATTTTGAATAGTGGCATGAATTTGCTCTGCAGAAAGTTTAATTCCAATGTAGTTGTTTGTGGTATCATAATGTCGCCCTCATCCGAATATAAATTTTTCATTCACGATAGAGATCCCAATATTTAAGATAGAGCTCTGAAATTTTGCACAGACTTTGCTAGTATTCCTAGGTTGTTTGGTATTGCAAATGGTGTAGCTCCCATAAAAAAGTTACTCCCCAATGTTCGGTATTTTGAACATGTTTTCCAACCAAATTGTCCGTAATTTGGTATTTTGGGTTCTCAGTGACGAGATGTGATGGTACATCTCCGCACTAAAAATTATTAATATTGACCCATGTCGGTATTTTGATAATTTTGGACACGTTTTTCTACCGAATTGACTGTAATTTGGTCTTTTGTATTTACATTGGCTGTAAAATATCACTACCAAAAAAATAACAATATTGATCTCCGTTTTATTATAGCCCCCATGTAACGGTAGCCACACTATTAGATATTTTGAGAATTTCAATAATATTTGTTCACGTATTTTTCGGTATGTTCAAGGTCCTATCATAAGATGATAATTTTAGATATTTTGATTGTCATCCTTATGTTGGAGGATTTGGGATTCTCAGAGAAACTGGCCTTCAAATGGCAGGCTAGATCAGGTTTTTGTAATGGAGATTTTTATATTTTTTGTGGATTTTCCAGACTCACAAGTCGTATAAATGTAATCACTTGTAAATACTGGCGCCTAAGAGTATGCTTTACATTATTAACTCTACTCCTGCAGTACATTTCAAACTGTAATGTGTTGTCTAGCAAAGAAATAAACCACAACAAATATCAAAGCCACAAACAACAAAATATTTGTATGGTGTAGTTTACATAGCTAACGTTAGATGACTGTTGTGTTGACTATTGGGGGTAACCCAAAAAAAAAAACATGTCCTTTCCACGGCAAACAACGTAAATTATGAACTAAAGACAATTTTTGAATAAGAAATTGACATTGTCGAACTCCGATCGAGGTACCCTGACACATATTCAGCAGTATCTTCGGCTAAGAAAATCACTGTACGGAGAAGCCAAAGGCAAAGACATAAAAGTATAAAGATAGGACAATTGATACGTAAGCAATTTCCAACAGATGGCTTTTCCTCTGTTGTTACGATATCATAACAACAGAGAGAACAATATTAAACGTTTTTAATGCTATATCTTAAGCTTATAAAATGAAAATACATATTTTGAGTGCAGGCCTCTAGTTTTATTTACATTTTATTCACACATTTTCGCGTATTGGCGTTTTTATTCTTAACATGCCTCTGTTAACCTTGATTCCCCCTGGATATTTTTTCATAAACTATTTTGCCAAAATGCATTTTGTCGAGTCTTTACGGCTTCTATGTCTTTGCCAAAGGTATACAGCCAATGTAGGAGAGTCCACATTGTCATGGTGTATAATAATTCGTTTTTTTTTCAATTTCTCAGAATATTCCAGACAAACAAATTGTGGTGTATCACTCAGAATTGACCGTTCTACGCTAGTTGCCAAATTACGAGTTTTGCCTATGAACCAGACGACCATTTGCTTCGATGTGCATCTTCCACAGTTAGTCATCTCAGTTAATCAAGATCTCATGTAATGGGCGTCTCTCTGAAGTATCAGTTGGGTGTAGAATGTAGTAAAGAAAGTGGCAGGCTGTCTGGTTATAATATTTATACCCTTCACCACACTGTGGTACAGGGTAGTATGTCTTTGTGCATATGTTTGTAACAAGCAAAAGGAAACGAGATAGACCCATGGTTCCTTTTGAGAATATGCATAGAATCACTTTTTAAGTCGATTTATGCATGTCCGTCCGTCTGTCTATGTATTTTTGTGAGCAAAGTACAGGTCGCAATTATGATCCGAATTGGATGAAATTTGGCACAGCTCATTTGTTTGGCCCAAGGACGAACCCTATTGAAATTGAGAAAAATCGGTTCAGATTTAGATATAGCTCCCATATACATTTTCGTCCGATTTAAGGTAAATGGTGTACCAAAGTCCCTATATATCTTTCGATTTGCACGAAATTTGGTATAACGTACTGAATTGGGCCTAGAGTGATGTCTGTCAAATTTCGTGAAAATCGGTCCAGATTTAGATATAGCTCCCATATATAGTTTCGTCCGATTTCATGTAAATTTTGCACCAAAATCCCTATATATATTTCGATTTGCACGAAATTCGGCATAACGTACTAAATTGAGCCTAGAATGATGTGTGCCAAGTTTCGAGAAAATCGGTCCAGATTTAGATATAGCTCCCATATATAGTTTCGTCCAATTTCATGTAAATGTTGCACCAAAATCCCTATATATATTTCGATTTGCACTAAATTCGGCATAACGTACTAAATTGAGCCTAGAATGATGTGTGCCAAGTTTCGAGAAAATCGGTCCAGATTTAGATATAGCTCCCATATATAGTTTCGTCCGATTTCATGTAAATGTTGCACCAAAATCCCTATATATATTTCGATTTGCACGAAATTCGGCATAACGTACTAAATTGAGCCTAGAATGATGTGTGCCAAGTTTCGAGAAAATCGGTCCAGATTTAGATATAGCTCCCATATATAGTTTCGTCCGATTTCATGTAAATTGTGCACCAAAGTCCCTATATATCTTTCGATTTGCACGAATTTTGACATAACGTACTGAATTGATGCTGAAATGATGTGTGCTGTGTTTCTTGAAAATCGATTCAGATCTAGATATATATATATATATATATAATCTAAATAATGTACCAAGTTCTTATGTTGCATAGCGTTTTGAATTTAATCCAGAGTGATGTGTGCCAAGTTTAGTGAAAATCGGTTGAGATTTAGATATAGCTCCTTTCTATTATAATTTGATTTTAAGTAATTGACGCACCAAGGAACCAATATATGGCTGATAGGAACAAAACGTACTGAAATTAGTATAACCTAACCTGTGACAAGTTTCGTTGAAATCGGTTCATATTTGGGTATAGCATCCATATATAAGTAAATTGAAGGGTATCATATAGTCGGCCCCGTCCGACTTTACTACTTTCCTTACTGGTTATGAACTGGCGATGTCTGGCAATGGGTGGGCACACATTCGTCGTGCAAAATTTAAATCTAAAAAATTGGTATTTTGTCCATTAAGACGTGTTGTCCTTATTCATAATGTGTTTTATTGTCATCATAACGTGAACTAATGTTGGAAGTGCTACACTTTATTCTAGGTCACCAGAGTCTGGTTAAAGTGGAATATCATTACACATGATTCGGTATATTTCGTCTGGGACTTAGAGTGTTCGTAGCAGGCCCAAGATAAAAAATAATGTGTACGGCTATAATTAGCAGAAGTAGCAGGTTCTCCTGGTTAAATATTTCGGTTAATATAACATGTCGCCATGTGATTTCCTAACTGATCCGTATGATGAAACCAATTATTTAATTAAAAATATTTTTTTTTGGAACTGTCTGTATTCCGTCTACCAAAAAGATTTATAATATTTTTAGGTCAAATATCAATGATTGTTTCCGTTTCAAGCTCTTGTACATTATTGATATGTATATATTTAAATTCAATACGTATATATTTTAATGCCTTATTATTAGAATTTACTTTCAGCACCCACAGTTCTGCTACGGAGCATTGGCTTGGCAAATGTTCGAAATTATCAGCTATAACTTAAGAAACACCATTTTCAGGGGTAATTCCTAAAATATTATACGAAATCACATTAAAAATTATGAAATTCGGACATAAATACTTCTATTGAAAGGGGACCCCCCCCCCATTCTCGGGTTCAAAAATTTTTTTGATTTAATTCGATTCTACACTAATTCAAGAATGTCTCTACAAAATTTCAAGTGATCTCAAGATCTCAAGAACTCTTGAAAATATAGCCGATTTATTGTATCAGCATCAAGTGACGGCTAAAGGGATTCCAAACTTTAAACGCGTTTTCTCTTTTGCGAATGGCGGGCACGATAACTCAAGAACTAATAACCCAACCGATTCCAAATTTTTACACGTTTCTCTGTGAGTGTATGGCTATCGTATGAACTAGGATAAAGTCAATCGGTGAAGATCTTCCTTATTTTTTAACTTGGTTTTTGGTCAAAATAGACGATTTTCCAAAAATATTTTTTCAAAGGTCCGACATTTTGTTAATTTTACAGCGAATTCAATAATCCTAGTTCATACGAGAGCCAGACATGTACTCTTTCTAACACCGTTGGAATTTTCGGATTCCGATGTTGCAATGGGGAGTTATTTTTCTGGTCTTTTAAATCTTCAAGTATATATGTGCAAAGTTACAAACCTTAACAAGCATTATTATTGGTTTGCCAGTCCATTGAAAATCTTGAAAAATTAAAATCGAGAATGGGTGGGGTTCCCTTAAGTAACATCTAGGGTGAAAGGAACTAAAATAATGAGTTTTGGTTACGAACTACAAGTATATAAAATATGAAAATGTCAAATACATACCTATCAAACTCTGAAAAGTCTACACCTTTTGTTTTACTTTGTAATGAAATTTCTACGGCCTCATCATTATTATTATTGTTTGTAAAGTAAATTGTCAAAAACATTTTCAATATTACATTTCGATTTCAAAAATGTAATATTTTTTAATAATAAAAATTAAAGAAAATACATTGATAGAGGAAGACGGAAAGGAAACCTATGCTTAAATCAGTTATAACCCCGTTCGCCGATTGGTCCACATATTTTATGTTATGTGTGCAAATCTGTCCATAAATCACAGCTACTCATGAAATCGAGGAGATTATGTTAGTCAACATTGGAAACGGCCCTTTGGTGCTTGTCACAATCCTCGCAGAGGTTAAATACGCCTATAGAAAGATTTGATACGGTTAACACAATTTCCATGATTAAGTCTTTGGCCGGGGATTGAAATTGAAGGACATACAATTTTCTTTAAGATGGCAAAAATTGAAGCCACTCCATAGAAAACATAGAACATAGAAAACATAATTCAAAATATAAACAACATCACAAGGAGCCATAGATTGCATGTGGGAAACTTAAAATTAATCGCGACCAGGTCTTAAACTTTATTTTCATTCACCTAAAACCGCCAATAACCCAAGAATACACAAATTCATTAATTATTCTTAAAAGAATAGTTCTTGACAAAAATAAATTAATAATTGTTTTTGTTTATTTTTGTCAAAAACTCATTGTCAGCATGACAAGTTAATTTCTATAACAACAATGTTGTTTTTGTAAAATATTTGTTGTTGTATCTGATGCATACGCCTTATTAAATACACCTTGGATTGTAATACATATGTTGTTATTTTCTCTTAATTTCGAAATTTCAATTGAATTTTTAGTACTGATGAATATGGTGTTGAATACATACACAAAATTTCCAGAACATTTTTTTCGAAAGTCACGTGTCATCATAATGTCTAGATCAATGTTCAACGTTCTGTTAGACATAATTATCTGCAAAGTGACTAAATTTGGATTGCTCGTCTCCATGTGTAGTGACATGAATGAACAAGAAAAAAATCAAATATTTTTATTTAGTTGACATCTCGTGACAGACGGATGTGAATCAGTTCCATTTATACATGTTCTTATATATTGATATATTTATATGTGTACGATTAACATTTGGCGATAATACAAACACGTGATCATTGATAATGTCAAATGTAATTTGTTATTTATCGATAGCGGTAGTGGTATATCCAATAAGATTATTTCTATTCGATACGGTGCATGTATGTTTATGTGTACGGTATATGTTGATAGAATGTGGCCCTACACAATGAAGTTGAATACTTGTGATATTTTCTAGATAATTATACATATTGTAAATTTCGAATTTTATATAGGTTAAATTTAAAAGTACACGACCTACCACAACAAAACACAGTATAGTAGTAAAGACGGACGGGGCCGTCCATATGACACCCTACACAGCTCCCACTGAACTCAAACTTTCAGCTGATCTATATTCCGAGTATTTGTAATATTTCGCGATATTTGTACACTCTTGACTGACAAGAGGTCAACAGCTACACATTCTTGAAAATCCTTGTTTCATGTTCATTGTGCTGTACTGATATGGTCTACTCTTCTAGGGTAGGGTGCAAATACCATATATTTACAAATTAGAATTTGGCATAACATGTCACTGAATACACTTGGAATAAAGCTTATCTCTGCAAATATTATAAAATTACACAAAATTCCTAATATTTCTGATGCAAATATTACGGCATTTTCGTTATTTCACAAAAAAAAAAAAGAAAAACGATAACAGTACCGGAATTTGTGTATTTTGCATCGATGCCAATTAGTGCTTATTATATAGCATTTTCTACCATATAGTGACGATTATTTGGATTTCTATTTTTTGTCTCAGATTATTTTAATTGACCTTGACCGAATACTTATGTATGTCTTGGACAGTTTTTTTCTATATATATATATATATTTTTTTTTTTTTAATTTGAAATATGTTTTTGTTGTTTTGAAAGTTGAATGACATTTACGTTGAATTGATATCAGTGGTAATCGAAACTTGGCAAAATTGTCGAAAAATAACTCGGATTATTATAAATTAATATAGATTGAAGAAGTTATTAAATATTCATATGGATTGGATTAACAGTTTCCATTATCATGTGCATCTGTCCTAAAAACACGGTTTCCACTTTGCACAACACAATATTTTATCGAGTACCTCCCCATTAAGGCAAGCATTTTAAAAGTTATTTATTCTATGACGATTTTGAATATTATAAATGGTTGCATGTATATTTTTTTTACTAAAAAACAATAAATAAAATGCCATTTGAAATCCTTTTAATAACGATGCATGCTCAACTAAATATTGACACGGAATGTATAAAGGCAATAAAGAATCTTTAAGCCGAGTATGATGAAAATTTGAGGCGAAAAATATTTAAAATTATTGAAAAACCAAGGCCTATATAAGGTCAGACAGTAAGCACAGCTGAGTATAAAGTTTGCTGTCAAATCATACATACATACAAAAATTATATACAATATTATATTAGACATCAAAACGAAAATATAAATATTTTTCAATATAAATCGTTTTTTTAAGCACATTTTAAGATTTTAAAGAACATTTTGAAGTAAATTATCTTACAACATTATAAATTGCTTATAAATTGTGTTGTGTTTTTGGTGGCGTTTTTTTTTTAAGGCAAAACCAAGAACGATATAAGTTCGGCCAGTAAGCACAGGTGAGTATAAAGTTTTTTGTCAAATCATATTTTGAAACCTATACATACAAAATTATGTTAGACGTAAAAACGAAAATATTAACATTTTGTCAATATTCAATTCAATTGTAACTTATATCGTCTTTTTACAGAACATTTGGAGTATTTCAAGAGTTTAAAGGAGATTTCCAAGTAAATTATCCTAGAAGTTGTGGATTGTGTTGTGTTTTGGCTGTGATTTTCATTTAAAGGCGAAACAATTAGTTTTCGCCTCGGCAAAAAAAATGACGTTAAACTAAAGTTTTTTCTATGAATTCGCTTACTGGCCGACCTTAAGAGCCCCATACACTATAAATCATGCCGTCATGCCGATGAACCCCTTTTTGTATATGTGAGATTGACTAGTGTATGGCAAACTCTTCAATCAATATTCCAAAAAATCGATTTTTGTCCCAAAAATTGCATTTTGAGTCGTAAATTCAGTTGTTTTTTTATTCCGTCACAATTTTATTATTTTTGTACACATAATTATTAACTGACAACTTTCAAAATGAATATTATTCACCAGATTGATAGGGGTTCATTTTCAAAATCAAAACTATTTTGATTTTGTTCATGCATTGTGTGTGTCACACATGCATATATAAACTTTCAAAAAATAACAAATACTATGATAAATGCTGTACGGCATGATGTATAGTGTATGGGACCCTTTATATAGGCCTTGGGCAAAACAATTAGTTTTCGCCTCGGCAAAAAAATTGACGTTAAACATAAGTTTTCTCTATGAATTCGCTTACTGGCCGACCTTACATAGGCCTTGGGAAAAACCACATAGCCAAATTTGCTTGAAGAAATAAAAATCCAAGGTAGATATATAAGGTAGCCGCATCGGCGAATTTGGAACATGATATTTCAATATAGTTAACAAGGCGAATAATAATTGATTCGACCTAACATATCAAATTTGAAGCGAATTTCATTCAACCAATCAGAATTCAGCATTTTGAAATATTATAAAAAATATTTGTTTACTTTTTGGTAATTTTTAAAATTGTGTGTCTACTTTCAGAAGACAAAAGAGACACTATAGGTGACCAATATTTCTTCTTAGGCCAGTAGGCATTTTAATAAAATTCCAATGGGACATCTTACTGGAACCCAATAATGCTTATATACAATCAAAAGATCTGTTTATCGACTTCAATATCATATTTATTTTTCCAAATATACAAAAGATTTTTTTTCAAAGGAAAACAAATAATTTTATCAAAGTATGTGCTTGCCAGTCTTGTTTCCATTCGTAGTCTTCTTTACTACCAAATGCTTTTAATTTATAAATCCCAATGTCTCATCTCAATTCGTTTCTTGTTCTTAGTTGTTTGTTCTTTATTTCTAAATGTTTCCAATTATTATTTGGAAATATATTTATTTTTCACGGCAAATTTAAAAACAACAATTTGTTGTGACATTTAATGTTACCATCACCTGGTTTGATACGGTTACCTTCTTAATATACCTTGTAAAAATCAAATCAAATAAAAATTAGGAAGAAACAATAATAAAGCTACAAAAAATATATTTTTTTCTTTCAAATTTATTTGATAGGAATTTGAAGGAAATAAAGGAGAAGGAGGAGCAAAATAAAGGAGAAATAAAGGAGAAGGAGGAGCATATCATAAAATAATTAGCCAATTTAAGAATTTTGGGAGAGAAAATATCGAAATTAAATAACAAGGCACACAATTATTTAGTGAAATAATAAACTGCGAATTAATTTAATTCAATTGCAGATTTTTTCCCATTACGAGGGCAGTTTGGAAACTTCTTCCGTATAAACAGAAAAAATTTAAGTGTTTTGGAAACTTCCATCTCTGTTATGAACACACGTTAAATTTTGTTTCGATCTGGCAACTGGTTCATATAGAAATAGGTGTCCTAAAAAGACGCATCCGCAACGTTTTTTACAATGGAAAAATTAGAACTTAAATTAAATATTTATATAAAAAAAGTTTATCGGGACAAGACATTCATATTGAAAGACATTCATTTGATATGTAACAGTAGAAAATTGGGTTGCTGAATTTAAACTTGGCCGTACAAGCAAGGTAAGGTAACCGTATCCAGGCAGCTGATGGTAATATTATATGTCAAAAAGAATTTTGTTATTTTAATTTGCCGTAGGTAAAAAGTAAATTTTAATTTCAATTGAAAATCAATACAAGATTTTATTAAATAAATGTTATGAAATAGTTAAAAAATAGTATAGTCGAACGGGCAAACCATATGATACTAAACCACTAGACTTAATTGTTTTGCGGAGCTTAATCCCCATCATGTTCAATATTCTACGAAAATTGTCTCATATTTGAGCACCTAGGTCCTTCCAAATTTAAAATTTTGTGGCGTTCGGTTTATAAATTCCATAGTAATTAGAAAATTATTGGTCCATTTCATGATATCATTACCATAACTATTGATATTTGCTTTGACCAGAACCGAACGAGCATACAAAATATTAAGATATTGGTTCATAACCTTTTGATCAGAAAGGTACAGACGGACGGGCACATAAGGCTAGATCGTTTCAGCAACTTATGGTATAACTAAAACTTGGGTCTAGCACCAACCTTTAGTGACGCTACATCTTGAATTTCAGATTATACAACAACAAACAGAAGAACAAATTATATCCTCAAAAACTAGGAGAAATGTAAACAAATGTACGGAGGGACATTCGATTTATTATTAAAACGCAAATTACAATGACTTCCATTAAATAAAACCTTCAACATTACGACTCGACGGTACCGTTATATTGGCACTAAACCCAAACCTGTATGAATGTTTACTGTTTCAATGATGAACAACCCATTTGCAATACTAATGGTTATACTCTTCCAAAATTGGCATTGTAGGTACAAGCAAGGCCTTTTCCAAAATTTAGAAGTTATGTTTGTGGAAATTTTGTGGCTCCAATTGCTCTGTAGTATTTCAACAAGTTTTATGAGGGCTTAGATGATGATTTCGAGGTTTTTCATACGTTAAGACCTCCATTTCATAGCGAAGTGTAAATGGATCTGAAATCTTTTAAAACCGTCAATATTTATATAATTTAGTTATTCATTTCACACCTTTGGTTCACACAAAAATTCTAAGAGGCTATAAAAAACACGAAAAACACTTTCAGTATCGGTCCACCTCTTGGTATCTGCGAAAATATATATTGTCCAATCTCTTTAATTCTGTTTTAGTAGTTTTTTTATCCTTAAGTGCAATTTTATCCATAGCACTACGATTTAACAAAATTATTTGATTAAAAAAAAAAAAATAAACAATTTTTTATTACTTCAAAAATGCTATGTTCTGATTGGTGGTATAAAATTCGCTTCAAATTTGATATATTACGGCGAATCAATTTTTATTCGCCTTGTTAACTATTTTGACATATCATGTTCCCAATTCGCGGATGCGGCGAAATAAAGTATGAATGGTGTGAACTATGAAATATTGACAGAAACAAATAAAAAATTCTTTCTGAAAATATATAAGAGAAAGTTAGGATAAAGAAGACGTGTTTTCTTGGTTAAAATAGGTAAGTTTAACTCATTATATAATTATGTATATCATTATTTTAATGCATTGCTTTACTCTTAGGACGGGGCAAATAAATGGCACTTGGTGAAATATTGTAAGTAATATCTGAAAGATGTTTCATATTTTAATTCGTTTTAATTTTGTTATTTCTTTACAGATGATGGTAAAATGGAGATAATCATTACGCCAAAAGTAGAGAGTTTAGTCGCCGAAGTTATGGTCAACGACAATATCGCTTACCCTGTCGCCCAAGTTGTCGTGCATGAATACTGCGACACTTGTGTGAAAATTTCGTCAACGATTTCACATTGTTGTCTACAAAGTGTCTTCAAGGAATTGTCATTGTCTTACACGATTCGTTAATGTTGTCTGCAAGACACTTTCTACTGGGAATATCAAAACAGTTTTCATTTTGAAAATGAAAGTTGTCAGTAAATAATTTTGTGTACAAAAATAATAGAATTGTGACGGAATAAAAAAAAACACAACTGCATTTAAGACTCAAAATGCAATTTTTGGGAAAAAATCGTTTTTTGGAATAGTGTTTGAAGTGTTTGCCATACACTAGTCAATCTCACAAATACACAAAGGGGTTCATCGGCATGACGAACCCTTATGTGTGTATGGGACCCATTAAATTGCAATGGGACAACATACATTATAACATAAATTACAATGTGGCAACACGAATCTTTTTCCAACCACCCTTTTCGAAAATTCGAATCTGCATTTCGCATTTTTGCTTCTCCCTATTCATTCAGAATAAGGCGAGAATGTAATAGTGAAAAATATTCCCCAAGCGAGATCTCTCCATAGCGAATTTGCAGAATAAGGCTGAATATTATTATCAATTTATTATTGGGTTCCATCTTTCCAAAACCTTCTCTCTACCTACACAACAAAATGACCAAAATTGGAAAAAAATATATTTTGTACTAACCACAAATTTAGTGTAACTATAACCGTCACAATTTTGAAACATTTTAAAGTTAATAAAAAATTCGTCCATTTCGACACTATATAGACACTGATTGTAGACATTCCCAAACCAAAATTGCGCAATAAGTCTACGCAACATATGCCATAGACTAGAGGTATATTTCTGCTGGCATTAACGACTGACACTTTGTTACTTGTTTTAATTTGAAAATTTATTAGTTTTTATTTGATATAAATATTATTAATCGCGATTTGTTTTTTTTTCGCTGGCAAATTAGTTTTATTTCAAAATTATAGAAGTAGTGGTGATCACACACCCCTTTTTCACAAATACGTTAGTTTAATACACTAGAAATAAAATCGTGATAAGAAAATATGTCATTTATTTTAAAGTCACACGAAATAGTTGACCATCACCTAAAAAACATAATCTTGTCACTTGTTCGTTTAAAAAATATTTAAACTTTAAACTTTTTAAGAGGGGGTTTTTTTTGAATGTCAAAGGGTCACATTATGCTGCTAAATATTTTAGTAGATATTGAAATTGTTGGATGTGTGAGTGTACGTGTGTCTGGCTGTGTCTTTTGCAAAATTATCAAAGTTTGTGGTAATTATCAAAAGAGAAAATAAACGAACATTGTGGATGATAACGGCGCCAAGACAAGAAATTAAACGCCAATAATAAATTCTTTTAAATTATCAGTGATTTGTCAGTAAAGCAAAACGTAGTCAAAGAGCAAGACATTCATTAGTACCAAATAGCCGTAGAGATTAATTTTCGAAGAATATTCAAGTGGTGGAAAACGAATTTGTTGAATACTACTAAATGTGCAATCGATAGTTAGTAATAATAATTATATAGTTATATAGCGGGTGTAAGTTATCGTAGCAATTACAGTGGGTAAGTTGAAATATTAACAAAAAAATATTTAATATAATATAAAATGCCACTGAAAAAGTATCGAGGCATATGTAGTATATACCTAATTAATTAATTTGGTATTCGATTATTTAGTCTCGAAGTGGAGCAATATCTTTGTTAAATGTATAACAATGAGAATAAGATGATGAACTTATATAGCCACTAAATCTATGATTAGTATAAATATTAAGGTCTGCCATTTTTAGATCCACTATTCACCATAAGGTGGATTGTATATTAACTCATTTAGCGCCACCGTCCTATAAAAAGAACACCACAAAATTGCAATACCACTGCTAGAAAACAGCCGTTATCTCAAAGAATTTCCATAAATTAATTTATTTTATTATTGTATGATGTTCAATTCTCTCCTAGCTTCATTTTAAAACTAAATTTTATAAAAAATTTTAATTTATTAATTAAATATTTATGTCTTAAAACTAAATTTTAGATTTTGAAGAAAAAATCTCTGGCCGGAGACTCCACAAAGCATCCTGAGACTTCACAAAGCATATATATTCTTGATCTGAATAACATCCTATGTTGATTTACGCATTGCCGTCTGTCCGTCTTTACAGGCATTTCTATTACTCCTAGGATGTTTGGATTTGCAAATGGTATATATCGGTCCAAGTTCTGGTGTAGCCCCCATTTTACCGTACCCACCAATATTTTAGGGATTTTGGATAGCACATCTTCGTGTCAAAAATTGTTAATATTATTAAGGGAACCCCCCCCCCATTCACGATTTTAATTTTTCAAGATTTTCAATGGGCTAGTAAATGAATACAAATGCTTGTTAAGGTTTGTAATTTTGCACATATATAATTGAAGATTTAAAAGAGAAGAAAAATAATTTACAAAAAAATTTTGTTATTGTTTTGTTGTTGTTTTTTGTAATTAAAGAAAAGTCCTTATTTTTGATGGCGGGCATGATAACTCCTCACTGGAACATCGGCATCCGAAAATTCCAACGGTGTTAGAAAGAGTACATGTCGGGCTCTCGTATGAACTAGGATTATTGACTTCGCTCTAAAATTAACAAAATGGTGGACCTTTGAAAAAATATTTTTGGAAAATCGCCGATTTTTTACCAAAAACCAATTTAAAAAATAAGCAAGATCTTCACCGATTTTTATCCTAGTTCTTACGAGAGCTATACACTCCCAGAGAAACGTTGCAAAATTTGGAACCGATTGGATTATTAGTTTTTGAGTTATCGTGCCCGCCATTCGCAAAAAAATGTTTAGAGAAAAACGCGTTTAAAGTTTGACAAGCCCTTCAGCCGTCACTTGATGCTGACACAATAAATCGGCTATATCTTCAAGAGTACTTGAGATTTTCACTTGAAATTTTGTAGAGACAATCTTTAATCAGTGTAGATTTGAATTATATCAACAAAAATTTTGACCCCGGGAATGGGGGGTCCCCTTAATATTAATTATTAATATTAAGTTTCAGTGTATCCCCCATATATCCTCCAAAATTAAAAACAGTTCATAGTTTGTCTAACAATATTTAAATATATTCAGTGTGGCCAACAATCTTAATTAGTTTCTTATATGCAACGTTTTCAAATACCTTTGTCAACTTTGGTGTTTGACAAAAAATTTTTATATCAGTGTTTTTATACCCTTTTTTACCCTTCACTGTGGTACAGGCAAAAATAATCGAGATAGACCCATGGTTACTTTTGAGAATATGCATAGAATCACTTTCTGAGTTGATTTATGCATATCCGTCTGTCTGTCCGTCCGTCTGTCCATGTTAAATTGTAAACAAAGTGCAGGTCACATTTATTATCCGAATTGGATGAAATTTGGCACAAGTCACTTATTTGGCCCAAGGACGAACCCTATTGAAATTGGGAAAAATCGGTTCAGATTTAGATATAGCTCCCATATATATTTTCGTCCGATTTAAGGTAAATGGTGTACCAAAGTCTCTTAATATCATTCGATTTGCACGAAATTTGGCACAGCGTAATGAATTAGGTATAGAATGATGTGTGCTAAGTTTCGTGAAAATCGGTTTAGATTTAGATATAGCTCCCATATATATTTTCGTCCGATTTAAGGTAAATGGTGTGCCAAAGTCCTTTAATATCATTCGATTTGCACGAAATTTGGCACAGCGTAATGAATTAGGTATAGAATGATGTGTGTCAAGTTTCGTGAAAATCGGTTTAGATTTAGATATAGCTCCCATATATATTTTCGTCCGATTTAAGGTAAATGGTGTACCAAAGTCCTTTAAAATCATTCGATTTGCACGAAATTTAGCATGGAGTAGTGAATTAGGTATAGAATGATGTGTGCTTAGTTTCGTGAAAATCGGTTCAGATTTAGATACAGTTCACGTATATAGTTTCGTCCGATTTTATGTAAATGGTGCACCAAAGTCCCTATACATCTTTCGATTTGCATGAAATTTTGCACAGGCTACTGAATTAAGCCCAGAATTACGTGTGCCAAGTTTCGTGAAAATCGGTTCAGATTTAGATATAGCTCCCACATATAGATTATATTTTTAACAACGCGGCGTACCGAATAGCGTGTATCAATTTTGCTATAAATCGTTTTCCATAAATTTTCCCCATGTTACGCAGACGGCTCTAAATCTGCTCGAATGAAACTAAAGTTAGGATAGGTTGGAGAAAGAGGGAACATAGACATGCAATTGTTAGGATATATATGTACAATATACCCAAAGTGGTGAAGGGTATCAATAGTCGGCCCAGTCCGGCTTTACTACTTTCCTTACTGGTTCTTATTCGCGTTGTTCTTATATGAAGCAATTTATACACTGAAAAGATGTAAAAAGGCTCGGTGTTTTTGATAATCTTTCTTATATCGGATGTTTTCTTATATGAGATGTGCTTATATCCGATATCTACTGTATTGGCCTCCGTTTTATTTTAGCCCATTAGCACCTCTATTAGATATTTTGACAATTTCAATCATTATTTTCTTACGTATTTGTCGGCATGTTCAATGTCCAATCATAACATGACTTTTCCTAGGAGCCTTCATTAATTTTAGACATTTTGATTGCCCTCCCCATATGTGGGGAGGTACCAGTATATGTTACCCAAGTTATCGTGCGCACCAGCCAGACAAGATTCGACTCAAAATTTTCTAAAATGGATTTGCTCCAAAGAAACTTTGGGTATAAAACCAATATTTCCAGGGATTCGATTTTTGTGGTAAGGTGCAAACTTTGTAACAAGGCTGAGGGTATAAACTGAAATCATTGGGCGCCAGTTCAGACCAGAATATAAAGATCGCAATATTTAATAATTTTGAAATTTTGCACATATATGATGTTTGACAACGAAAATGGGATATATAGAGCCATGTTCTGGTGATATTTTAAGGATTTTCAACCGAATTGACTTTTAGTTCAAGTGTCCATATCAAAAATGATCGATATCGGTATAATTTTTACGATAACAACCATATAACAGTATACCACATTATTCGATAGTTTAAGTATACCGATCGTCATATCTCGACTAGCTGAGTCGATCTAGACATGTGTGTCCGTCCGTCCGTCTGTCCATTATAATTTGTAAACACGATACAGGCCACAGTTATGGACCAATCTTCACGAAATTTTGCATGTTGGATGGGTTCTGGTCAATGAAGACCCCTATTGTTTTTGATAAAGATCGGTAAATTTGTTGGGAGATGAAATTGACCAAAAACTTTATTTTTGTTCAATTTTCTGGTCGCTTCAGAGGCCGCAATTATGGCCCGAACTTCGCGAATTTTCACATGATGAAGGGGGTCGGGCAAAAGAATAAGCATGCCTGTTTTTATAAAGATCGGTCAATATTTAGCGGATCAAATGGACCCTGATTTTTGTGTGAAAAATTACAAAAATTCTATGGCGTATACATTTACTCCTGAAGGACATAGACCCGAGAAGTTGATAGTATATCCAAGAGGAGTGGTTAACCTTTAAATTGATACCAATCATATTGTCGTAGGTACTCGGATGCGGGAGTTACACTTAAATATTTAGAGGTGCTTACGTATTCATATATTATTTAGTAACCTATTACCACACTTTAGGGCGGATATATAGCCTGATCGCTTTGAAATGTTCCATGAGGTTCCAGCTATGGTCAAGGACAACGCCTAAAATGTTAGGTGATGATCAGATAAAAATTTTTCGGATGAAGTGGCCCGAAAACTTAATTATTTGTACTTTTCGAGTCGAAAGCCGAACATAACAACACAACCTACGGTGAAGGGAATCTGGACAAGTAATTAGAGGGGCTGTACTGATTATTAGCAACATTTTCTGACCTATAGCAAGTCAAAAGTGTGCAAATATCGCGAAATATTGCCCAATCTCAGAATATAGAACCACAGAAAGTTAGATTTTCATGGAAGTTGTGTAGGGTATCATATGGTCGGCCCCGTCGGACTATACTGCTCCGCTCACTGGTTTTTATAATATCCTTGTCCAAATTGACACGGGGCTCTTTTGAGCAATTATAAAATTGTGCCGGATCAAACGCGATCATATCAATTTTTAAGAAGAAGAAAAAAATTAAAAAAATTCAAACCAAAGGCTGATTTCTTCCACCGATACATATATTCCATAATGCAGGAGCAAGGGTTTCCTATATATTGATGGAAGAAATCAGCCTTTGGGTTGGATTTTTCTTTAATTTTTCTTCTTCTTCTTCATTGTGAACGAAAATCTCCTTGTAAACGTATCAGTTTTTATAACACAGTCCTACAATTTTTCACATAAACTAAATGATTAAGCCTCTTCATGGATTTTTTTCATCCATTTAGACAAAATGTATGATGAAATATTTATACCGCACATTTTCACGTATATGTATACATATATACCTTCAATGACATGCAAATTTAAAATATTTGACATTATTTTAAAACATAGAACCGTGATTATTGATGAGATTATCGCCAAGTTTTTTTTTTTCACTTGTATGTCATAGCCAAGCCAAGCTTATTCGTCGATGAACACGACCAATAGTTAATCAGAAGCTAATCAGTTTGCTGGCAACCGTTGAAGAAAAGACAACAAATAATTTTAAATATTTTTGAGATGTCTTGAAATCGGAACTGAAATTACGCCAAATCGCAAATTCAAAAAAAAGACGAATATTCGTGGGTGTCCGCAAGCGTGATTCATATTACAAAAAAAACGCACACACATACAATCAAACGGACACAAATAGTAAAGCATAATTTTCAATAACAAAAACAACAACAACAAAAAAAGTTCATCAACACATCAAACATCAGTTCGCTGCAAAAGGCTATGACGTTTTCTTACTTGTTCTGTCTATTTCAACATTCACGTATAGAGTTACGTCGTCGCTTCGTGTCAAGTATTTATCCTCAAATGGAACTTGTTCGGTTACAGATAAACCATCGTGTTACTTGCTCGGTATAATCGTTTTGCCGTTTTCACCTGTGTGTATGAGTTGTGTTGTTTTATTTTCGGAAACGGATATCGAAGAGTGCGAACTACTACTGGTTCTCTTGTGTTGTAGTTGTTATTGCTACCACCTAACAAAATACTTGAACATTTGTGTTTCTTCGTTGTGTTGGTAATGTTGTGGCTGTTGTTGTTGTTGTTGGCATTGTGGTCACCGACGCAACTTGTTGCTGTTGCCTATATAAACCCTTTGATTATGGCCAACGATATCATTCGTCTATTCGAAATACTGTCAATTGTAACTGTCATTTGGAACTGTTATTGCTAACGGATTAAGCGGCAAATATTTTTTTTTGTGCAAAACGGAAAAAAGAGAAAAAGTGATTTTAATCTGACTTCACGATATAGAATAATAAAAGAGAAATAATAATTTTGAATTAAAAAACATATTTTTGATATTGAAAAAGTGTAAAAAGTTTATAAAAAATACAAAGAACTATTATTCAATAAATAATAAAAATTAAAAAAGATTTGAAAATCATTATTGGGTAAGTGTTATACATATTTCGATTATTTTATAAGATGTTGTTGAAAATGCGTCGGTAAAAAAATTGTTCAAAATAGAGTAAAAAATAAAACTTAAAAAAATATTTTTCATTCATCGCAGAGTGAAATCGAAAATGTCACACTCTGCATAGCCAACCCAACTAGACCTGAACATATTAGGTCATAGGTTCCTTCTAAGCAAATTATGAAATATATACGAAAATAAATGTGCGGAAAAGTATGTGAATATGTTACCTGTTGTATCACCAAAATCTTATAGCAAATAACCATTGAAAAATTACTTTAGATCCTCTATTATGCAGAAAGCCCAAAAGTTTCGGCTTAAATTAACGTAAGCGAGAAGTGAACTCACAACAAGGGGCCCTTTTGATTTTGGCATATTCGGAAATACCTCGATATGTTCGCCATAAACATCATATATTCATGGCCAAAATAAAATTCTTTCTCGATTTGTCCATCTCTCGAATATACATATAAATAAAGGTTAAAATTACATTTCTACATACATTGCTTTCACTCCTAAGAGATTTGATATTGTAAATGGGATATATCGGCCTACGTTTCGGTATAGCTTTTAAATAACTGTACCAACCATTTTCGATATTTTTTAAGGTTAATTACAGCCAAAGTGGCTTTAATTTTGTATTTTTATAGGTTAATGCAGGAAAAGATCAATGTAGGATCATGTTGTGGCATACCTCCCTATGGTATTTTAATTTTATAAAAATAGTTGTGGTGATCATTTTTAATGTAGATTAAATTTTCTTCCAAATTGTCTGTAATTTGGCATTCCGGGTTGTAGTAGGTTGCTACACATTTTCGACATTTTGAAGATTTCCCATCGAAGTGCCTGTTATTTGTCATTTCTGTTTCTTGATTCCTTGTTATTTAATTACAGTAATTAATTATTAAGAAGGTTTCTCCTCATGTTTCCACCAATGTGCCTGTAGTTTGGCGTTTCAGATTCCTCATCAGCTTCTTCCCTAAAACATCCAATATAGGCCTTTATTCTTTAATAGTACACATACAATGGTCCCGCAGAATTGTGACACAATCGAGCTCATTTCCTGGGGGGTGGAACATTTCCGTATGGCGATGAAAGACCTTAGGGAGTATATTAAGGGCCCGGAAAGACAATAGGTAAATTCTTTGAGTTATGGGGCGATGAAGTCTTTGCTGGTAATATTAAAGTTCACAAAGAAAAGTCTAATTATTCCGACAATTACATGCTGTTTTTGATTTCACATGTCTTCAGTCAAATCGAAGCAGGAATATTTTTGTAAAACACATTCTTTTTCTATCTCAAGACATTGTGGCCTTTTTCGTCATTTTTTTCATGAACGTTTCACAGAACAATTAAACCGATTCGAAAATTCATCACTCCATAACTTCAAAATGATTTTTCCTAACACTTACTTACTTACTTAGCTTGTGACAGAACATACGTTCCATAAGCAGAGTTTAGAAAAGATTTCCAAGCGCGTCGGTCTTTTGCGCAATTTTTCCAATTTGAAAGACCATTTTCGGCGATATTGTCTTCGACTTGATCTTTCCAACGTATTCTTGGCCTTCCCCTTCTGCGCGAACCATCAGCTGGTTCACTTTTATATGCCTTCTGGGCTGGGGCATCTTCATCCATTCTCACAACATGATCTAGCCAACGTAGTTGCTGCAGCTCAATATGTCTAACAATGTCGATGTCCGAGAATAGCTGGTACAACTCATGGTTAATTCGACGGCGAATGTCAACGCAGATCGGCCCATAGATCTTTCGGAGAATTTTTCTCTCAAACACTCCAAGAGCTGCCTCATCTGCTTGCGGTACTTACGCGAGCAGATGAGGCATGCTTCAGATCCGTAAAAATGGGATTGACATTTTGCATTCCGTATCTTTGTTGGCTTAAAAATGGCTTAAAAATTTTATGCCAAATTTTCATTTCGAGTCCTTGGAGTCTCTTTGTTCATAATATTCATAGTAGGTCAATTTTTTGACATAGTGTCCATATAACCAATGCCCATATTTTGACATTGTCTCTATATAAAGAAGGACCTTCCGTATTTTCGATATTGTCCATCCAAATTCACGGTAAATATTTTTTTATCTTTTTTTAATCTTTCAATAAAGATCCTTTATTCTTGAAGTTCCTAGTCCAGTTTTCCACCCTACTAACAGACAATTTAACATTTCATGGAAAGGTCCCGACTTAGAATACACACCACATGGTGGCGGGTATACAAACGTCGTGTTATCCGAACATAACGACGTATTTTTTCTTCTTTGCAAAATTTGCTCACACCCTCTAGAATCCAATTATTGAAATTTTGCCAAATGTGATTTAAATTTTGATAACATTTAAATCACATATGGCAATAATTGTTATTCAGCCTGAAAATTTCTGTATTGTAACATATTCATGAAATCCGAAAAAGGAATCCACCTAGTACCTCCACAACAAAGGGTCGAAATTTTGAAATTGTATAAATCATCCGAGTTCATCGATTTCATTTGCACCTCGAAATACAATATTTTGGTACCCATCCACCAGGAGAAGTGCCAGAAGAACATGCCCCAAAAAGAGTCAACATTTTGATGTCATCCATCGATTGCATATCGTAATATTTTTACAAACCCACATTAAAGCCGAAGATTGGGTTAATTATGCCGTTCCTTTCATGGACAATATTTTGAACAAAAACATAGAAAATTGTTCTATGATTACGGCAAAAATTCGGGGCTCAAAGGGTTAATAATGGAGGATCTGTGCTCATTAGCCTTAAACAAAATAGCAATGCAACGTATGGATCTTTGAAGATGTTGCGACTGGTTTTGCTTGAGCTTGACGGTCGTACAAACATGTTCCAATACTATTTTCCATAGGAGAAAATGTCCGAACTATTCATTCTATTATAAACCAGTAAGGAAAGTAGTAAAGGTCGACTATATGATACCCTTCACCACGTTGGGTATATTCAACAGATGAATCATAACAGACGTCGAATTTTTGAAAGACCATTAACATGAAAATGGATCCATAAACATGTCATTCTGCAACCTACACTAAATTTTTCATATATACGGTTGCTTTCAGATATAGGGTTGCTTCTTACAATGGGACAAAATTATATAAATATATAATATATATATATATATATATTTATTTATATATATATATATATATTTATATATATAAGCTATATCGAAATCTACGCCGATTTCATTGAAACTTGTCACAGGTTAAATTATATGCATTATGTACTTAAAATCGGGAGAAAATATATATAGGAGCTCTATCCAAATCTGAAACGATTTCATATATACGATATTACGTTGTTCAAAATTTTGTGTCAATCGGTCTACCTTTGGGACTTTGGTGAACCATTTATATAACATCTAACGAATCAGTATATTTGGTACACCATTTTCATTAATTCGTACGAACATATATATGGGAGCTATATCTTAATTTAGACCGATTTTTAGGAAACTTAACATCCATCATTCTAGACCTAATTAAGTACGCTGTGCCACATTACGTGCAAATCGAAAGATATATGGGGATTTTGGTACACCATTTTCATTAATTCGTACGAACATATATATGGGAGCTATATCTTAATTTAGACCGATTTTAAGGAAACTTAACACCCATCACTTTAGACCTAATTAAGTACGATGTGCCAAATTTCGTGCAATTCGAAAGATATATAGGGACTTTGGTGCATCATTTACATTGAATCGGACGAAAATATATATGGGAGCTATATCTAAATATGAATCGATTTTCACCAAATTTAACGCATATCGTTCTAGGCTTAATTCAGAATGCTATGCCAAATATCGTGCAAATCGAAGGATATATAGGGTCTTTGGTGCACTATTTACCTAAAATCGGACGAAAATATATATGGGAGCTATATCTAAATCTGAACCGATTTTCACGAAACTTAGCACACGTCATTCTGGACCTAATTCAGTACTCTAGCCAAATTTCGTGCGAATCTAAAGATAAATAGGGACTTTGGTGCACCATATTCCTTAAATCGGACGAAACTATATTTAAGAGATATAACGAAATCTGAACCGATTTTCTCAAAAATTGGAACACATCATTTTAGAATTAATTCAGTACGCTATGCCAAATTTCGTGCAAATCGAAGCGACTTTGGTGGCCCATTTACCTTAAATCGGAAGAAATCTAAATCTGAACCGATTTTTCCCAATTTCAATAGGGTTCGTCCTTGGGCCAAAAAAGTGAGCTGTGCCAAATTTCATCCAATTCGGATAATAAGTGCGACCTGTACTTTGTTTACAATTTAACATGGACAGACAGACAGACGGACGGACATGCATAAATCGACTTAAAAAGTCATTCTATGCATATTCTCAAAGGAAACCATGTGTCTATCTCGTTTTCTTTGACCTGTTACAAACATATGCACAAAGACATAATACCCTGTACCAATGTGGTGAAGGGTATAAAAATTGTATAAGGTTACTATACAATTTTTATACCCTTCACCACTCTGTGGTACAGGTTATTATGTCTTTGTGCATATGTGTAATTATTCTTCTGCGAACTTCAAATATCAAACTATTACAAAGTTTTTCTAATTCTATTTTGCAAAGATCACGATTAAAATGCTAGAAGCCAATAAATGCGCGATAAACGTAATTGAATTATGGTGCGTATGATAAATATTTTATTATTCAAAATAGATAAATACAAAATACGTATACGCTCCGATGACGCTCTTTGAAAGAAATAAAATTGAAAACTGTATGTTAAACAAAAAACAACACGTTATAGAAATTTTTGGAAATCGCATAATTAATGGTTTGTGACGTTAATGCTTCAATATGTCACTGTCAATTGATAATCACGGCGACAATCATTTGCAATCAGCAAATGTTGATTCTTTCAGAATTTTATTTAAATTACTTATACATTTAAATTATCCTCATTAATAAGTAATAAGAAGCAATCAAGGTTAAATAATTTCAATGCCCTCTATATATATATATATATATATATATGGAACGTGTGAGGATGGTCGTGCGATCAATGATAATATTGATTTATTTTTATACATCTTTCACGTTTTATGATATTTTTTCTTGTTGTTGTTGTGTTCAGGCATATTGATAACGATTATGTAAAATGCACAAAGAGAAAATATATAATTTATTATTATATTTAAAAATTAATTTATAAATATTTAAATGAAGAAAAAATGAATTCAAGGTATCGCTGTGATATGGATGTTTGTTGTATACGAAATCAAGTGTATTCCTTTAGAAGGGTACACGGCGGTCACTCCCACAAAAAACTGATTACGTATTGTGAGAATATTCATAAAGATCTACATAACTTCTAATATCAAGATAGTAAAATAATTTTTCTTACATTTGAATCATCTGCTAATGTATAAAAAAGGTGTCAATTATAATACATTTTTACAAACAACCATCCAACAATTACACACACTATCCTTAGGTCGGGTTCTTTATGTGGGTGTTATGTCAAAAAATGTGTAGATATTTTGTCTTGTGATAATTCTAAAGACCGTGAATAGGAAGGTTTTTTATATGAGGGCCGAACCCAATTAGATATTATAGGCAGATACCCAAATATCTCGTTTTACAATTTAAAAACATTCTAGAAGTCAAACGCTCTATTTTTAAGGTGGTGATCTCTATTGTATTTTCTACAGATATGCTGACCAACATATTTTTAGCTTTTTGTGGGTTCTCCACATTTTTTTTCCAACAGTATGCCTGAGAAAATTTGTATCTACTGTTGATCTCTGTCCATTGCATCTCCATGAGACCTCGATCTGGACAGCAGGAAATAGAGGTAACGATTGAATACATCAGAACGCTGATAATTTGATAACAGGTTCATGGAAGCTTGTCATCCGCATTGCTTTCTTTTTTATACCCTTCACCACACTGTGGTACAGGGTATTATGTCTTTGTGCATATGTTTGTAACAGGCAAAAATAATCGAGATAGACCCATGGTTCCTTTTGAGAATATGCATAGAATGACTTTCTAAGTCGATTTATGCATGTCCGTCCGTCCGTCTATCTGTCCATGTTAAATTGTAAACAAAGTACAGGTCGCTTTTATGATCCGAATTGGATGAAATTTGGCACAGCTCATTTGTTTGGCCCAAGGACGAACCCTATTGAAATTGTTCAGATTTAGATATAGCTCCCATATATATATTCGTCCGATTTAAGGTAAATGGTGTACCAAAGTCCCTATATATTTGCGCGAAATTTGGCACAGCATAATGAATAAGATCACGAATGATGAGTGCAAAGTTTCGCGAAAATCAGTTCAGCTTTAGATATAGCTTCCATATATAACTTCGTCCGATTTAAGGTTAATTGTGTACCAAAGTCCCTATATATCTTTCGATTTGCTCGAAATTTGGCACAACGTACTAAATTAAGTCTAGAATGATGTGTGAAAAGTTTTGAGAAAATCGGTTCAGATTTAGATATAGCTCCCATATATAGCTTCGCCCGATTTTAGGTAAATAGTACATTAAAGTCCCTGGAAATCTTTTGATGTGCACGAAATTTGGCACAGAGTTATGAATAAGATCGAGAATGATGTCCGCCAAGTTTCGTGAAAATAGGTTCAAATTTAGATAAAGCTCCCATATATATTTTCATCCGATTTAAGGTAATTGGTGCACCAAAGTCCCTATATATCTTTCGATTTGCACGAATTTTGGTATAGGTACTGAATTAAGTCTAGAATGATGTTGCTAAGCTTCGTGAAAAGATCAATAGCTAGGCCTATTGACACAACATACTGATGTTATATAAATTAGTCTCTGGCAAGTTTCCCTGAAATCGGTTCAGATATAGATTTATAACAAAACGCGTCGTCTGTTAGGATACATATGTAAAATATACCCAAAGTGATGAAGGGTATCATATAGTCGGCCCAGTCCGACTTTACTACTTTCCTTACTGGTTTCATTTCAGAAACGAATTTGAAAGAACTTTTTTCCAACACAAAAACTAATTTTCCAGTAGATAGTAGAAAAACAATGACAAAACTAGTTGACACCTCCATGTTCTGGATCACAAATACACGTTCATGTAAATTTCAGATCATCGCTAGAACCTCACCTATTGTTGATGCATTTTGTTGTTTCATTTTTATTGTTCACCTTGTCTAACTTATTTTCAATACGATTGATAACGGAAATTATTGCCGTGTACCTGTCTGGCAAATATTGTTCCGGTTCGAACTAGTCTAAATCTTATGTGAAAATTGTTTATGTGCAAAATTCTAATAAAACTACAATAAATATGCGACTATAGAAATATCAATAAAAGTTTTTGTTTTGGATTTTTTTTGTCTACACTCGATCTTACGAGGCAAATGCGGTATTCCCCCAATGTGAAAATACGTAGTAGTTTTGAAGAGATAATTGGTGAAAGAAAAATTAGAATCAACAATCTGAGAGGTCATATTGTATTATAATATAATAATAGGCAAAATAAAAGTAATTTATTAAAGCTATATGTTTAAACTATTTATATTTAAAATCATAAATTACCTTATAGACTTCGTCTGTTCTGCGTATTGCAAGAATCTATTAAATTTTACTACGGTAAGAAATTTTCCGTCATAATATAGCAAAAATGGTCAATACTAGTGACTGTAAGGGAACATACCAACTGTTTTTATACCCTTCACCACACTGTGGTACAGGGTATTATGTCATTGTGTATATGTTTGTAACAGGCAAAAGGAGAATATGCATAGAATCACTTTCTGAGTCGATTTATGCATGTCCGTCCGTCTGTCCGTCCGTCCGTCCGTCTGTTGATGTTAAATTGTAAACAAAGTACAGGTCGCATTTATAATCCGATTTGGCTGAAATTTGGCACAGCTCATTTATTTGGCCCAAGGACAACCCTATTGAAATTGGAAAAAATCGGTTCAGATTTAGATATAGCTCCCATATATATTTTTGTCCGATTTGAGGACTTTAGTCCCTGAAAATCATCCGATTTGCACGAATTTCGGTACAGCGTACTGAATTAAGTCTAAAATGATGTGTGCCAAATTTCGAGAAAATCGGATCAGATTTAGATATAGCTCCCATATATAGTTTCGTTCGATATAAGGTAAATGTGGCACCAAAGTCCTTCTGTATCTTTCGATTTGCATGAAATTTGGCACAGAGTACTGAATTAGGTCCAGAATGATGTGTGCCAAGTTTCGAGAAAATCGGTTCAGATTTAGATATAGCTCCCATATATAGTTTCGGCCGATTTAAGGTAAATGTGGCACCAAAGTCCCTCTATATCTTTCGATTTGCATGAAATTTGGCACAGATTACTGACTGAGGTCCAGAATGATGTGTGTCAAGTTTCGAGAAAATCGGTTCAGATTTAGATATAGCTCCCGTATATAGTTTCGTCCGATTTAAGGTAAACGGGGCACCAAAGTCCCTTATATCTTTCGATTTACATGAAATTTGGCACAGAGTACTGACTGAGGTCCAGAATGATGTGTGTCAAGTTTCGAGAAAATCGGTTCAGATTTAGATATAGCTCCCATATATAGTTTCGTCCGATTTAAGGTAAATGGGGCACCAAAGTCCCTCTATATCTTTCGATTTGCATGAAATTTGGCACAGAGTACTGAATTAGGTCCAGAATGATGTGTGCCAAGTTTCGAGAAAATCGGTTCAGATTTAGATATAGCTCCCATATATAGTTTCGTCCGATTTAAGGTAAATGGTGCACCAAAGTCTCTATATATCTTTCGATTTGCACGAAATTTGGCATTGCGTAATGAATTAATGAATGTGTGTTTAGTTTCGTGAAAATCGGTCCAGATTTAGATATAGCTCCATATATATCGTCCGATATATATATATATATATATATATATATACGCTTATAATAGATTTTCATAATTTTGTCCCTGGTCCTTTAAAAATTCGACGTCTTTTAGGTTTCATCTGTTGGATATACCGAAAGTGGTGAAGGGTATCATATAGTCGGCCCCGTCCGACTTTACTGCTTTCCTTACTGGTTTTAGGAATAAAATAGTATTCATTAAAATATGTACAAGCATATATATATGTATATATATTCCAACAAAATACTATATATATCGGAAACAACTATCATATGAGAACAATACAATAAAATTGAAATTATTAGTTTTTTAAACCAGATTATTCTGGTATCTCTAGAGGTATGGCCACAATATATGTCAGCTCCTCGTTCTAATTATTATATCAATATAAATAATAAAAAAAATGATGTTATTTTTACTTTTTAATCTGATGATGACAATCACCATTTTACTGCGCAATAGAGTCCATACACACGCCCCTTAATATGTTCTTCATAATCTTAGATTTATGTTTGACAACTGCTATTATCAGCTCTCTATGATTGCTGCTTATCAATATGTGACTGATGTTTTGAACTTATTGTCGCAATGTCTGTGGCCAATAACCGCAAACCTTTTTCTACTTTTCTTTTCTGTTCGAATAATGAAATTTCAATAAAAGTTTCATCAATTAGAATTACTAAAATGTGAATTTATGCATGTGCATTTTTGACATTAGTTATTCTATTTTAGTACTCTATTAATTAAATGAAAGACATCGACCACCATATAGGAGAAATATTATAAAAATATATAGGAAAACTACATCTAGATCTGAAACGATTGTCAGTGAGTAGTAGCAATTTCTATCAGAGTTGGATAGTAGTCTCGATCTGTATACATAAACAGACGGACGGACATGCTTAAATCTACATAACATGTGATTTTAAATTTACCCTCAAAATTAATAAAGGTGTTATGCTCAAAGACATAATATCCTGTAACACATATGCGTGACTCCAATAAAATATATCGTATTGATTATTGAAACCACCATATCTTGCGTAAATAACGGGCACATGGATTAGAAAATATGGAGACCTACAAAAACATGAGGTAAAATGCAAAATGGTTGAAATTGCAGAATTGTGATTGTAATTTGGCATAAGGGTTCTCAGATCTAAAATATCGAAAAATGGTATGGTTACTTATACGGAAGTTTTTTTTTCAGTTAGTGGATCTATATATAAAAATAATTACTTTTTGTGTATAAGTTCTATAAATAGGAATAAATCTTAAAATAAAATAATATTATGAAATATAAATTTTAAATTGCGTCTAAATCGCGTAATTCTCAAAATCATTTGATGTGCATGCGGTTTCCAGGAAGTACAGATGTTCATCTTCCAATCCAAGTATATTTTGCGAAATTTCAATTGACGGCTAAGATGTGCCACACGTTGCATTGAAGTACCAAAAATAGTAAAACGCGAATAATTTCCGAAAACTCTATATGTCATTAACGCGCATCCGATTTCGGTGTGCACTCTAAAAATTACATCGATCTATACCGATTTCAATGTGGTCCATTAAGAACCATGGATGTGCCAGCTCACACTATTTTTGAGATAAATTGGGTACATCCCTCTTTCGGCTGAAGTTATTAAAGTTCTCTTTTTGAAAAAGATCAAAATCCGTATGACGTCATTTTTTGAAGCGGAAATGATCCACAGAAAACGCAAATAATTCCGCGATATTTTTAGAACCATTTTTGCCAAATTTCGTGTTTTTGTAAGGCCAGTTCCCGCCGTTCTAGTAGATGGATTTTCACGAAGAAGATTTTATATCATCCGAAACGTAAAAAACCTTATTGATCGCGGGTACCCATATCATTCAGTTAACAGATCTAAAAATTTGGCCCGAAAAATAGGTTTTTTAGAAATTTGATCGCACAATT
The DNA here is from genome assembly GCF_032173495.1 of Musca vetustissima. Lineage (NCBI taxonomy): Eukaryota > Metazoa > Arthropoda > Insecta > Diptera > Muscidae > Musca > Musca vetustissima. The sequence goes on from NW_026874930.1 coordinate 130,751, forward strand.
TTTTTTTTACCATCGGATGAGTATTACTCTGAAGCTGTGTATACTACATACACAAAATATCTATCAAATTACGCAGATTCGCGACTATAATAATCTTATCGATTTTTAGAAATTCCTGTTTGCGTATTAAAGCTAGAAGTAAAATTAAAAAAACACTCAAAATCGAGCTTCAAAATGTCAGCATCATTTAAAGGTAGATGGAGTTAAATTTTTGAAAAAGGTACATAAGTGGCGTAGTCCCCATTTTGTTGGCTTCTAGTTTTACTTTGACACGAAGACCGTGAAATGGGTGGCTTTATCACAAATCGATAGGGAACATAAAAAACTGGTTCGTCTCAACCTGTTTTTATACATTTTTTTACATTAAAGTAGACACAGCTTCCACCAAAATAAAGATTGGAGGTCAATATCATGAACAGTTTGCAACGACAGACCAATTAACCCAAAACTATTCACTTTTTTTCATATACTTAAGTAATTCCCGAGTTATAAAGGGGTGAACCTCCGCTTCAGATATGTTAACAAATTGGCAATATTGCCCATATATGTTCTCAGAGGGTAAAATTTCTATGTCAAGATTTGAATCTATTATTCCGAACCTATAATCCCGATTGCATTGTGCTGGAAAATATTCAGAGAGAACATATTTTCCCTCTAAGCAATTTCGAATATTTTTACTTTGGCCGGTTCGAATTTTTCAATATTTCATTGGGAATATAGGGACTTTGCCACAAATTACAGAGACAGAAAGCGGGTAAAATCTTCAAAAGACTTGGCGCTTGAACAATGTTTTGGAAAAATATTACGATGTCCAAAGTTTGGTAAAAATCGGCTACTCTGTTCGCAACTGCCACGTAGACGGACATTTGAAAATCGACCCCAAATTGTTTGAATCGGATTTGGTCCAAAGAAACATGGGGTATACATCCAATATTTCGAGGCTGAGGGTATAAAAAGGGAAAATATGGCGGGACTTTTATAAGAAGGATATGTAAAAACAGGGGCTTATATATATGGAAAAATAGGGCGGGAAGATTTATATATATATATATATATATACTTTTTGGATTGGATAGATATGATCCATTGACATGAAATCGATCGGCGATTTCCGTGAAAGGTAATTCTAAAATTGTCGTGAAAAAATGGGACGGGTCTTTTAGAAGAGAGATATATGTACAAAATCATGCACATAGACGTATATATACTTTTAATCTGATAAGAAAAGGACTAGGATTAATACCTTATGAAACATGTTGTGGCAATTGAATAGATATGAACCATTTACATAAAATCGAACGAAGATTTCCATTAAAGTTAATTCTAAATAAACAATTTAAAGAAAACACAATTCAAAATGTCGTACCAAACGGTGAGTTTTTGGTGCCCCATTTATACGAAATAAGTATAATTCTCATCGGAGAAGAATCTATACTAAATTCTCTGTACAAATATTCTCCCTATAAAAGCATAAAAATTAAAAACTCAAATATTTTATAGTTTTAATTTTTTTAATCGCAAATCGGTTTTTTACGATTTTTTCGTTGTATATAAGTATTTGTTAGGTAGCGATCCAATGTCATTTCTGCAAATATTTTAATGACACGTGTCCTGCAGTAACATATTAAGTGAAACTTTGAACTTTATCCAAATAAAATTGCTTCTAAAATTACCACTTTCAAAATTTTTAGCTATTCCAAGAACAAATGCGTTGGCGATATAAGAATTTCAATAGATTTCAAAATAGTAATTCGACATACAAGATGTTATCTAGAAGACAAGACAAACATGTTTACCTATGTATGTATGTGTGTATTGTTGCAATACATATGAACAAATCTAAATTTAGGCAACCTTGATTTTCGAATCGTATCTCAATTGGCAATATAAAATTCCAGATATTCTACATTTTGCATAAGAACATGACATAGAAAATTTTAGATAGAAAAACAATTAGGGCAACAAGAAACCCCCAAAGATTGATGGTTTCATTGGGGCTAACAAAAAAAAAAAAACATTTCAATGTATATTTGTTATTTAAAACAAAACAAAAAACAATCAAGAAAAGTTGTTGCAAAGTAATGTGGACTGCAACGTGACTTCTGTCAAGTGTTGAAATTTCAACACTTGTTTTTAGTTTTCGTTATTTTTTCTTTAATAGGACACCATTATATTCAGGTGTTGGACATAACCCGGCTGGTCTAATGCTAATGAAAAGGGCTGAGTTAATGTCAATTGCTGGTTGACTGGGTTAAAACGCGAGGGTTGTTAAAATATTTAACAAATAAGTATTGTTTTACACATTGTTTTGTAATGAGAAACCTCATTGAGTGCCGTGAACAAAAAAAAAACTCAGACAAACATTACTTACGCAAAAGGAATATAAAAGTTTTGTACGCTTCTGCATGAATTATGCAAAAGTTGTGACCAGCCAACATGATTTAAAGTCATTTCAGAATAATTTTTCTCGTAGTCATTTTTTTTAATATTTCGCCCTTTTTAAGTTTTATAATGACGTTAAAATGAGCATTATTTTTTTCCACTAATTACGAAGTATATAATGTTGCTGTTTGATTCGTCAGTTGTAATGTTTTTGTGCGGTTGTATGATGAGACACTCACAAATAAGTAGATAAAGTCACACAGGGAAGTGTGAACACATTTTCTAAATATACTAACATCTGCGAAGGTCCCTGTGCTTTTACATCATCACGCATTCTACAGGGGTATTTGTGGAGCGCAAAAAAATCAAATATCGAAGCAATGTTTTTTGAAATATATAAATGTAGTACACAAATTATGTTTATGATTTTTCAACCTTTCGAATGTTCAATAAATTGTAGATGGCTGATCGAGCTTGAGGTCAATATTTATATTTATTTATTATTTTCCGATATTTCGAAATTCATTGAATTTCATCTTCAGGGAAGTTTTCTGATCTACAATAAATGAACATTAAAATTTTAAATAACAAACATAAAATAATTACCTTAAAACTAGCGTAGTGTGACTACCACGGTCAAAAGTTATTATTGCACAATTTTGACAAACTGTATAATTTTATAATTTCGATCAAAGATAAATAAAAACATGTACAAAATTCTAAATACCAAAAATGGAACTGTAACGTTATATGGCAATAATATATTAAAACCTGGACCTATATATTCCATTTTTAATATCAAACGACATCGTTTGTTGTTGTTGTTTTTATAAAAAACAACTACTTATTAGAGGGGAATGTATGGCATTGTTCGCCGAGGGGTAAGGCAGGGAAGACTGTAGTTTCCGATCTCGTCACTGATCCTCATCAGTTCCCTTAGCTTTTTTGTGATATTCTCTCCAGAAGCTATTTATTGCTTCTTTTGTAAAGAACCTTTCATACCCAAATGTCTCTTGTAACAAAGCGAAGTACTTAGCTGACCAACGAATAAACTGAGAATTTCGCTGGTGCCTCACTTCGAGGTTAACAAAGCATTTGTTGGTCAGCTAAGTACTTCGCTTTGTTACAAGAGACATTTGGGTATGAAAGGTTTTTTGTAAAGAATCAATAAATAGTTTGTGGGAGAAAAAAAAAACTAATGGAACTGATGAGGATCAGTGGCGACATCCGGAACCATAGTCTTCCATGCCTTACCCCTCGCGAACAATGTCATACTTTCCCCACTAATAACAATTATTTTATAAAAACAACAAACTGGGATTCGGCCTGACTATTTTGCAAAAACACAATAGTTAAAAATCTAAAATTTACGGCCTTTTAAAAAAATGTTAAAAACTATCGCTCCTTTAGTACTTGATAAAATATCAAAAGTCCATCGTTCTAATAGTCTTAAAAAATAATAGAATATAGTTAATAAAGCTTCGTTTGAAAAAATATATAAAACCAGTGAGCGGAGCTGTATAGTCGGACGGGGCCGACCATATGATACCCTACACAACTACCACGGAACTTTAACTTTCTGCGGATGTTTATTCCGAGCCTGGACTACATACATTTTATGAATATTACTAATATTCAGTGCAGACCTTCTAATTACTTGTCCAAATTTCCTTCATCGTGGGTTGTGTTGTGATGTTCGTTTTATAATTGTGGCCTATAGGTCGACTCGAAAAAAATTAAGATTTCAGTCCATTTCATCCCAAAATTATTATCTGATCATCACCGTTGTCCTTGACCATAACTGGAACCCCATGGAACATTTCAAAGCGATCATCGCTATATTTCCGCTCTCCGGTGTGGTAATGGATTACTAAATAATATCTGATTACGTAGACACCTGTAAATATTTACGTGTAACTCCCACATCCGAGTACATATGATAATATAATTGGTATAAATTTAAAGGTCAACCACTCCTTTTACATATACTATCAAATTCTCGGGTCTATATCCTACAGGAGTAAATATATACGTCATAGACTACAAATTTTGTCATATTTCACACAAAAGTCAGAGTCCATTTGACACGCTAAATATTGACCGATCTTTATCAAAACATGCATGCTTATTCTTTGGCCCGATCACCTTCTACATGTAAAATTTCGCGATGTTCCAGAAAACCCGACAAAAATAAAGTTTTTGGTATATTTCATCCCCTAAATATTAACCGATCTTTACCAAAAATAATAGGGGCCTTCATTGGGCAGAACCCATCCTACATGCAAAACTTCGTGAAGATTGGTCCATAACTGTGGCCTGTATCGTGTTTACAAATTATAATGGACGGACGGACACACATGCCTAGATCGACGCAGTTAGTCGAGATTTGGCGATCGGTATACATAAAGGTGGGTCTAGGACCAATAGTTCGCGGCATTAGAAACTCTTGGGGCTGCACAAAGCTATAATACCCTGACAACATAGTTGTGAAAAAAACCCTTTCGAACAAATATTAAAAAACTACTTTCTAATAGTTTTTGAAAAACATTACAAAAATATACCCTATGGAAAATATACCCCATAATATCTAATAGTCTTTGAACAAATATATAAAAACTATAATAACATATATTAATGATAAATTTTTTTATAATATAGTCATTGAAAAATATTAAAAATAGTAGTTAAAAATATTTTATAAATCTAGGTAATCTTAGAAATTGTTACAAAACTTTAAAACAAAGGATTTACAAATTATCTCTAATAGTAAAAAAATATTTAGAAAACCCACGACCCTCTAATCATTAAAAAAAAATATCTAATTCGAAAAAAATATTTAAAAAATCTACATTTTAATATCTTTATATTTATATAATATTAAAAAAACTATTTTATAATTGTCTTTGAAAAAAAATATTAGAATAATTAGGAAAATAGTCTATATGAAAAATATTTAAGAAAAATCTACGAAAATTATTTAAGGGGACCCCCCCCATTCTCGGGGTCAAACATTTTGTTGATATAATTCGAATCTTCACTAATTAATAAATGTCCCTACAAAATTTCAAGTGAAAATCTCAAGAACTCTTGAAGATATAGCCGATTTATTGTGTCAGCATCAGGTGACGGCTGAAGGGCTTCTCAAACTTGAAACGCGTTTTTCTCTTTTGTGAATGGCGGGCACGATAACTCAAAAACTAATAACCCAATCGATTTCAAATTTTTACACGTTTCTCTGTGAGTGTATAGCTATCGTATGAACTAGGATAAAGCCAATCGGTGAAGATCTTCCTTATTTTTTAACATGGTGTTTGGTAAAAAATCGGCGATTTTCCACAAATATTGTTTCAAAGGTCCACCATTTTGTTAATTTTAGAGCGAAGTCAATAATCCTAGTTCATACGAGAGCCAGACATGTACTCTTTCTAACACCGTTGGAATTTTCGGATTCCGATGTTCCAGTGGGGAGTTATCATGCCCACCATCAAAAATAAGGACTTTTCTTTAATTACAAAAAACAACAACAAAACAATAAAAAAAAATTTGTAAATTATTTTTCTTCTCTTTTAAATCTTCAAATATATATGTGCAAAGTTACAAACCTTAACAAGCATTGGTATTGATTTACCAGCCCATTGAAAATCTAGAAAAAATAAAATCGAGTATGGGGAATTAAAAAAATAAAAAAAACCCTTACTTTTGAATTTAAAAAATCTTTAAAATTATTCGATAATTAAGAATGTAATTTGTATTTTGTCTGTTTATAGCATTATTATAATTATACCATATAATATTTTATTTCCTTTCTTCTTTATTAATTTACAGTGAAAATCAAATACAACATTTTACTATAACAGAGACGTCATCAATCGATAACAATGCTTAGTCGAAAATGTCAATTTGCTATGACGATCGGTGTGTTATCTATCATCTGGACAATGTTGTTTACCGGTGCAATGGCACGTCCAAATCTGGATGCATTGTTGGCTAAACAAAACGATGTCTCACAATTACTATTGGACGACCTGTTGATGGGAAATTCAAATAATGGTGGTGGTGGTGGGGAAAAAATGTTTCGTGGATTGGTAAGTAGACAAGAACAATAATAACATAAAATCTATATACATTAGGATGTACGTTCAAATTAAATCAAGGGGAAAAAAAATTAAATTTCAATAGTGGCAGTCATAGGAAAATCATTATTTGGGTTATCCAAACGTTTAGTTTCTATAATGAAAATATTCAAACTAATTTGCATGTTATTATTTTTGTTAAAAAATGTTCTTTAATCTCTGCCTAAAAATTGTAAAAAAAATATTCTTTAAAAATATCAAGTCCAATAGCCATTCAAAAACCCAATGATACTAATAAAAAATTACGTTTATAGCTTTTATAGTTGTTGATGGAAGCACTCTTAAGTCCAACTTTTTTAAACAAATTGTTGCATATAACTTTGAAAAATACTATTTTAAACTTTTATCAATGTTATAATTTAAATTTAAATAGAAAACTAAAAAGGTTATCTGCACTGGGGATATTAATTGACGACAACACTCATACGCCCCCTTATTTAAAATTTTTATAAATAATAATATTTGTGCCAAGAATTTTAATGTTTTATTTATGTTGACCAACATTTTAACCATCAGTAATATTTTTATTATTCTCCTTTTCCAGAACAAAGTTCAAACTAAGCAATCGAACTATTTGGCCAAATGGCCGGGATTGCGAGATCTTGTCTTCACCATAGACTATGATGATGATATTACAACAACATTGGAAAATAGTGAATTTTTAGAACGTCTACGACAATTGGCCAATACACAATCCAATGAATATTATGATGAAATACGTCAAGACAATGACGATGTTGCCACCATTAACGGCGGTGGTGTTGGCGGTGGTAGTATTAAGACCAAAGCGCCCAAATCACCGGCCAATCAGATTATCTTTAAAGAGCACAATACCAAAAAGAATGTACAATGTAAGTTATTTCTATTTAAATATAAAAAATATAATTTAATTTCTATTTATATTTTTCTGTGTGTGTCTTTTGTGTTATCTTTTATTTGTACCTGTGTGTATCTGCATGGGACATTTAGTACGTAAAAAATGTAAGTTAGTCAATTTTAAATTATATACATATTTATTTATAAGAAATATTTATAGGAATTTCAAGGTCTTCAAACAATTCAGTATTTCAAAAGTAGAATGTGTATAGACCAACTAGGCGTATACATTGTGATAACAATTATACGTTCTATATTCTTTTTATTTACAGAAATAGATGTAAAGTACACTATATTAAAAATCCACAAACTTAATAAACTTTTTTTAAATTCACGCCTTAATAGAATTTGAAAAATTATTATTTAAAAATCCACGTCTTAACATATTTTAAAAAAGTAATCGGGTATGTGAACTGAAATTTTTTCGACCTGCGAAAAAACAATTATTTTAAACAAATTATACGCAATAATAACATATTAATCTATCATCATGTGCCTTCTTTATTTCAAAAAAGATTTTATTTTATATAGAAAAACATGAATACACCCACTATGAAAATGTAAGTGTAAATAATACACCTCAAATGGGTGCAAAGTGTGTTACAAAATACCTCGGCGTGTGTTCGATACACTTCTGCCGTTGAAGTGAATGCCAGAACATGCCCGAATATTTTAAAAAATGACTTAAATAGTATTTGAAAAATCGACGCATTAACAGACATTTAATATTTGAAAAACCCATGCCTTAATAGACACTGTATGAAAAAAAAATGTTTAAAAAATCCACTCTTTGATAGTTTTTGAAAAATTTTATTTAAAAAATCTGTCCCTTTATAGTCCTTGAAAAAATTTTATTTATAAAAATCTGTCTCTTTATAGTCCTTGAAAAAATGTTATTTAAAAAAATTCACGCCTTAATAGTTCTTTAAAAAAAATATTATTAAAAAAATCCACGCCCTAATAGTCCTTGAAAAAATATTATTACAAAAATCCACGTCTTAAAAGTCCTTGAAAACATATTATTACAATAGTCCACGTCTTAAAAGTCCTTGGAAAAATTTTATTACAAAAAAAACCACGTCTTTATAGTCCATGAATAAATATTATTACAAAAATCCACTTCTTTAAAGTCCTCCTCCACAAAAATATTATTACAAAAAATCCACAAAAATATTATTACAAAAAAGCACGCCTTAATAGTCCTTGAAAAAAATCCACGCCTTAATAGTCCTTGAAAAATAGATTATTACAAAAAAGTCACGCTTTAATAGTGCTTGAAAACTAGATTACAAAAAAGCCACGCCTTAATAGTCCTTGAAAAAAATCCACGCCTTAATAATCCTTGAAAAAAATCCACGCCTTAATAGTCCTTGAAAAAAATCCACGCCTTAATAGTCCTTGAAAAAAGCCACGCCTTATTAGTCCTTGAAAAAAATCCACGCCTTAATAGTCCTTGAAAAAAATCCGCGCCTTAATAGTCCTTGAAAAAATCCACGCCTTAATAGTCCTTGAAAAAAGTATTATTTAAAAAATCCACGCCTTAATAGTCCTTGAAAAAATATATAAAATCTGCATGCCTCAATAATCTTATATTATTATTTAAAAAATAGTTTGATAGGCATATATTACACTTTTATATAGATTTAATTGTTTTCATAAAATATAGTCTCAAAACTAATTTATTTATTGTTTCTTCTTCATTTTTTTTTTTTTTTTTTTTTTTTTTGTAGATATGTCACCGTGTCATTTTAAAATCTGTAATATGGGACGCAAGCGGAATGCTCGTTTTCATGGCTATTGAAGGACAATACACACCTACACCAAAATAATCCAGCACACAATATAAAAAGAAGGCATATTGCAAATAATAAATCTCAATTCAAAAAAAAAAAAAAAAAAACAAATAATATCTTACAAAAAAGTATTTAAACAGTTTCTTTCGTTTACAATCTGTATTGGAAATTTTGATTTCACTGTAAAAAGAAACTGTTACAACATGAAACCCCAAAGTATTTATTATTATTAATATTTATAAACATATCCTTGTAACACACACACCCACACATAAAAATAATTGTCATTTTTACTTATATATTGTATGTTTTGTCAGTTTTGTTAAATGTTTAATAAAATATGATATACTTATTTTTATATGTATGTATGTAGGTTTATCTCATGTAGTTTTAGTTATAAGTATTAGAAGAATTGTATTTCATTGTTAAGAACAAAAGAATTAACAACAAACAAATCTCAATATATACCACACTTCATGATGTGTTTCAAAATCAATTTTACAATATCAATATTTATTTTGGCAATACTTAATAAAGAGTTCAACAAAAAACCCTAATAAAATATAGTTGTGTGCATTTTTATTTTCGATTCGATTGAAGCCTTGGATGCCTTCACGATTGCCCCACAAATCTTAGAGGTGAGTAGATCTGTTATTACGGCCTTGCACAAACGGCCTTGCACTTACGGCCTTACACAAACTGTGCAGTTTTCACTGTGTGTCGCTATGTAAGGATGCATATATTAGACCAACATAATTAAATACGGAACGACAATTAATTGTTCTTATATTATTAGAATCATTTTGTTTTTTTTTTTTTCTAGTTCATACCTTAGTAATATATTTCACCAATTCCTTTATAGTTCTTTTATTCGACTCGTTTATATAAATGTACATAATTTGAGATTGCAAAGAAAATTATTTTTGATTTTAAAATGTTTTTATTAAGTATCTTTTCTTTATTATTTGTTTTCTTTGTCTTAATTCTACACTTTATAAATATTTAAAAAAAGGGAAACATATACATACAAATAATTGTTAAGTGATTTGTAATTTGACTCAATTTAATTTATAAAAAATAATATTTTTTATTTTTATAAAAAATTACAAAAAAAAAAATAGTTTTAATTTTTTCTTAATTTGAGAATTGAATATAATTGTACAAAAGATAAGGGCAGTTTACAAAATGCAATAATGGAAAGATGGACACATTTACTTTATTTAAAAAATGATAGTCGTTTAACGAACAACTCTCAAAGAAGTGAAAGACTACAAATTGACTCATAATTTTAAAAGTAAAAGTAATTAAAAATTAAAAAAGGAACCAAAAAGATAAACATAACGATTGGATTTTCTTATTCGTTCTTATACAAGATGCTCAGCAAGAGGTAATTTACAAAAAGAAATCACAAGGAAATTTAGTTTCGGATAACGAATGATATGATTTTAAATGATGTTAATTTTGGCTAAAACTGTTAATAAAGTATTCTTGTGGTAGATTTATAATATTTATTGATATTTTAATTTTTGTGTGTTTGTATGGAAAGGTAATAATGTGTCAGTCTAAGCCTAAAACTAACCAATACCGACGGCTGCATAAACTTAATCCAGATTTACATTATCGAATTTGACTATCAGTAACTCTTAGTGGTTATGTGAGGAGATAGGGTTCTCCGCAATAAACTATACAAATGCGACAATCAAAATTGCTTAATGTTAATAAGAACAACAGTAAATTGTCGAAATCAATGAATTTCATCAGACAGATTGAAACTAATTTTTAAAAAAATTGCAGTTTTGATTTTTATATTTCGAATATCAGAAGAATTTGTAAGGTTAAATGACACTTTCTGTTTTGTTGTCTTTAGATGTTTATAGAAAAAGAAAAAATTCGTACGAAACCGGGCATAATCGAGATTTATCAAACACGGCTAGACGCTCTAGTAAAATCAGGATAGAATTTCCCTCAAATCTATGCATATGTCTTGCCAAACCACTAAACAGCGAGTTGTAAAAATGTAATGTAATTTATTATTGCACATTAAAAATCTGGTATTTTTACATAATTTAGAATTCATAAAAACAATTCTAATTCAATCTAAGTAAAAATGCAATATATTTCAATTTTTTTTACTTTCGGAGACATGATTTTCAGATGTTCTCTCTTTGACATTGCATTCATCTCAATTATTTTAATTTTAAAGAGATTTTGATTCTGTAAAAGATAATTCCCATCCAAAGAACTGCCATTCAGCAGAAGAATATTACAAATATTGAACTGTATTCTATATATTTTAAATTGACCTCGTGCCTATCTCCACGTAATCCAATTCTCAATTGCTACTTTTAGCAATTACGAGAATGTTCTGTGGCCTTGCCTTGTTTTTACCAGACTTCTCTTGCATGATAATTTCAGTTCCAAATCCAAATTTAAAATCTCGTGATCACATAAGCTGCCTTTTTGCATCCCAGTTTCATTACACAATATCCAAATTATACCTATCATTTCAAATTAATTTCATACATATTTACTTTTCCTCAATTCGAACTTATTCCAATCTGCTACATCATTAAAAAAGCCTTTATTTTGCCTCTAACCCGTTATCTCTAAATCAACAATTGGTCATTCGTGTTACCTTGATCATTCATTTTTTTCCTTGTGCTATCTTCTATGCTGTAGTACCTTAACTTAACTTTCACTGTTCATCTGTGCCAGAACCTGTTGCAGTTCCTTTTCTATAGCTCCTTTTCTTGCCACCTTATCCAGCTGGTCTTTTTCGGGTTTCTTAAGGGCGCCACTTTTAAGTTTCTTTTCAATTTCATCAATTTCTCTTAACTTCTTTTGCAATTTTTTGCATTTCTTTTGCAGGTCTTGTGCTTCATCCTCGACCTTTAAATTGTTTGCTAAATTTTCGCTTAGATTTTCAACAGCTTTGAGATCATTCGATTTGGACGGCGCAGCGCCTGTAGCAGCGGGTGTTTTCGCTTTCTGGCCATTCGCAATGGGTTTCTTGGTTTCCGTAATTGTATTGGCAGGTAATTTTAAAACGCCTGGTATTGGTTGTTTCTTGGTAGCTGCTGCTGCCGCGGCCTCTTTTTTGGCCTTAGCCTTTTCCTTCTTCTCTCGTTCTCTGCGAGCAGCTTCTACCACTTCGGGGCACAGACCAGGGGGTAATGTATTTGCTTTCCGTTGGGCAAATTGTCGACCTTTGCTTTCGTACAGAGGGACTTCTTCCTGCGGTACATAACCGTCTTTAACGCGTCTGGCACGACGCCATGTACCATCCGGCCGTTGTGAGGCCGGTATAAATGTACCTGTCGCAAGCAAGAAGAAACTTTAAAATGTTCATTTTTTATAAAAAATATACAACGGACCTTCGTTGTTTGTAGAGTAACTGGTCATCATGCAATGCAATATTCGATTGTAGAGATTCCAAGGTGTCCTTCACCGAAACTTGCCAAATTTCGTTTCACTCTGTATATTTGATATTAAAAACAATAAAACTTGTGGTAATATGTTAGAAATTAATGATTAAATAATTTAATTTTATATCAACTTGAAAAAAGTAGAATTTTAATAGATTTTATTTGAAGAATCTTTTGCAAAACAAGCGTTGTGTCGTTCAGGAACGGACTAGTTCAAATGAATGATTCTGTGAAATGAACTATGGGAACTATTGCAACATACGAATAGAAGAGACCAAGGTAGATATACAAGGTAGCCGCATCGGCGAATTTCTACAACAAACATAGGTTGTTGTATTTTGATATGTCAAGAATATTTTGTCAAAACAAACAGATTGACAAGATTTTTTACACAAATTCATGTAGAAAATGTTAATAAAAGTATTGCCAAACAAGCTCTTCGAAATTCGTAGATTTTCATTTATAATTTAGTTTTTTAATTTTTTGGTTCAACATTACAACAACATTTTTGACATTTATTTGCACCAACAGCTGGGCCGATGCGGCTACCTTATTAAATATACCTTGGAAGAGACAGATGATAGTGGCTATGTTTACGAATTAGTGTGAAACATAATGGCAATTTGGGATCAGCTGTTGAATCAAATTTTACTGATTCTTTAAAATGGACGAGAAAAACTTTTTCTTGTACTAACATTCAGCTAGTTCCCGTATAGTCATTTAAATTTATAAACGAATTTAGTATTCACGTCGTTTGATACACAAGTCAGTGTGTAAATGAATTATTATGCTGTTATATTTTTGTTTATCAACTATTTTGAAATCTAACTAATTTTGAAGGTACTTTTAGCAGAATTGATGAATTTTGTGGTGCAAAAAAAGGATGCATTTGAAATGACCACGATTTGGCATACATTGTCAAGCAATTCCAGATATTGAATTTATTTAAATTTTTTATGGTCAAGACCACAAAATAATAGTATGAATACGTAAACAAACTTTGTGGTAGTAATAGTACGTTTACATTTAACCGGATTTCGTTAACCCAGTGGTTTTCAATTGTGAATTCCTTTGCATATTGTCAAATAAATCCTCATAAAGTAGGTTAACCCGGTAAACAGTTCTAATGTATATGTCGTTTAAGATGATATTTTAACCAGAATATCTGATAAGAATTGTTTTAAGTAGGCCAAATTATAGTCTGAACCTTGGTATAATTCTTGTAAGGAAGGGCATAGTTACCAACTGATTACAATTTTTTCTCAAGCTGAATACCAGAAAAATGCATATTTATTTGAAGTGTTTTCAAATTTTAATGAAATGAAACCTGTAGGGAAAGTAGTAAAATCGGACGGGGCCGACCATGGTACAATTATTACAAGGTAGGGCACAGCTAATAACTGATTACAATTTTTTCTCAAGGTGGCTTGTTCCATCAAATCAAAATACATATTTTGTGTACGTATGTGTATTGTTTTGAATACTATGTCAAATAAATTCAAAATAAATTGGTATATATTCAAAATTTATTGAAATGAAAATGATGTTTTTAACACGTTCGTCTGGATGTAATTACTTTGTTATGGATGAAACAAACATTTTATGGTATTCCCTAATGGATTTTGGGAAGAAATCATAACCTTTCATTCATTTTTCGCGTTTTTAGTTTTGTGTTGAAAACATGTCAAATAAACACAAACACTTGTTGCGAATATTTATTTAATTTTTGGCAGAAGAAGCCATATGTGCATAGTTGATTTTTTGTTATTCACCTCAAGCTGCCCTACCTTGTATTATTGTACCATGGAGTGATACCCTTCACAACTTTGGATATATTCAACAGATTAATCCTAACAGACGTCACATTTTTAATGGACCAGTAAAATGCAACCGATACCAAATTTTTCATTTGGTCAGCTATAGAAGCTATATCTAAATCAGAACCGATTTTCAAGAAATTTAACAAACATCATTCTAGACTTAATTCAGTACATTAAGCCGAATTTCACGCAAATTGAAGGATATATAGGTTTTTTTTTTTGTTATTCACCTCAAGTTATCCTACCTTTTATTATTGTACCAAGGTGGCTTATTCTATCAAATCAAAACAAAGATTGTGCATGTGCTGTATAATAACCACTAAAAAATTCAAGTTCAATTGAAAAGTAACAGCCTGTTTTTGTAAAATTCCAAACGAACGAATTCGAGTGACTTACGACCAAACTCCTTGGTTTTGAAAAATATGTCATTTATTTTTGTTTTGAATCAGAAAAACTTTATAAACATAAATAAAGGTTTGGTCGTAAGTCACTCGTATTCGTTCGTTTGGAATTGTACAAAAACAGGCTGTAAATATTTTTTTTGCAGCATTCGTGCAGAAGCTATTATAGTTATAGATGAAACAAACATTGAAAGGTATACGCTACTCAATTTTGGGGAAAAATCAAAAAAAATCGTTTTTCGCATTTTTAGTTATGGGTTAGAATGTTAAAAAACTCCACAACTTGTTTTTATATCTGATTGAAGAAGCCCCTTCCTGCAGAGTTGCACTGTTGTTATTCATCTTAAGATACCCTACCTTGAAGAATTGTGTCATTCACGGTTCTGACATTTTTATATAAACTATTAAAAACTATATTTATGTTAACATATAAGATATTGAACGTATTTTCTGGAAATAAACTATGAATCACGTTTGATCATATTTATGAAAAAACATATGCATTATATTCCATTATATTTGTTGTGAGTTCTAAAAATATTATTTGAATTTTGTCTCAACAACAAACCCTGCTTCAGAACCTACACGAATAAGACTGATACGATTGTACTGGAATATATGTATATTCGAAATAAACTTTCAAATACGTCAGAACAATTTTATAGTCATACTGGAATCTAATAAAAAACCTGCAATTCAATTACTCTTGTAGACAACAATACGTACTGTTGCACTTATATCATGTGTACTCATATATAGATCAATGCCTCTGTTTCCTCTAAATGTTTAAAGCCAATCAAATACCATATAGATTGTAGACAAAGAAAATAAATGCATTATTAAAACTAGAAGTAATTGCGCTTCTTGTATATAAAATGTTTAAAAATTTGGCAAACAAAATCAATTCGTGTATTGAACTCAATATTTTGACATTTTTATTATATTCTATGGAAATTGGCAAATATAAATGTTATATGCCATACACGTGCAATGTGATTTGTTTCTTTTTTAATTAAAATACCAAACAAAATTTTCGATAATTAATAAGAGGTAATCAATTGTAAAGAAGGTATTCGAATGAAATATTAGCGATATTGATGATTTTGTTTATTGCTTATTTTAAGAAAAAATAACAATCCACACATGATTTAGAATTCAATGACCAGTTTTAATATTCTATTCAGCTCGAATAATAACACAAGCATATTCATGGTGTAATAAAAAATGGAAGACAGCATAAACGAATTTCGGTTGGATTTTTAATTTGCTTGTAGACTATAATAGGACTCTGATATTCCTTTATAATTTGACATCAAGCCTAAAATAATTTTGTCTGTTCCACTTTATGCGCAGATTTTTTTTAAAACTGCAAAAACCCCGAATTTTTTAAACAATATTTCTATATTTCTACAACCGCATACACTTTTTTAAATTATTTATTCAAGAACTGCAAAAATAATTGAATTTTGTAGTGAATATTTTTTGAAGACTTCGAAAGCCGTAGATTTTTTAAAGACTATTTTTTAAGTCTTCGATAAAACTTGATTTACACCGAACATGTTTTAGGAAATCGTTATTTCATTGACATAAATATGGGGTAAACGCACCTAATTCCGGCATGTACCAATAGTCGTCATCTGTTTTATATAACTTCAGATAACTAAAAAATCCTATATCCAGATATGAAAAATAGCTAGAACAATCTTTAATAATACTGCAACCTATCTCTGTGTAAAATTTCATCGAGCTAAGTACATTTTTTCAGTCAAAATTTGGCATTTGGTCAATGTGGTTTATCAACACTAGCGATAAAGAAAAAATTAGTGGGTATGTCGATTTCAAAAGACTTGTAACTATATTAAAATTATATATTTTTAACAAGGATCTTCTTTGTAATTGTAAAGAACATAGAGGAGAATACTTTAGAATTTAAAATCATTAAAAAAATATTGGTAACTAGCGGGCCCGGCAAACGTTGTCTTGCCTAGAAATATTTGTCATCTAAAGTTTCGGTGGATATAAGGTTAAGAATTATTGAATTCGTGGAAAATAAATTTAAATGCACATATAAGTTAGACCTTCGGATATAATTCAATTTTTCCCAATATTTGTATAGGTCTTCCATATAACGGTAGCGCAATATAAAGCTAGTTTTTTGTAACCTCCACGATTTAAAATGCAACTTCAACAGAAGTTCTTCTAATTTAATATTTGGAATACTTATTGAGCAGAAAATCTCCCTAATTAATAATAGTATTCGGATAACTCCCATATAACAATATCTCTTAATATTCGGAATTTGGCTGTAATTTTATGTTCGCCCAAGCTTCCAAATATCCCGCATCTAACAGTACCCCAAACTTTTTGATGCTGTGGAGGATTTGGACAGATTTTAAATCTAATCGGCTGTAATTTGGCATTTGGTTGTTATTTGGTACTACTAAAATTATCTATATTGGTCCACTCTTTGAGGTACCTCCCATATAACGTTACTGAAAATATTCGATATTTTGGGGAGTTTGTTCCAGTGTTCCAACCAAAGTGACTGTAATGTTTTATTTTGGATGATCAAAACCTCTTTACCAAAAATTATCAATATTGCCCCATATCTCCCATGTGGTGTCAAATCGTCCGTCCAAAAATTAATATATATATACACATATATTTTAGGTAGTTTAAGGAATAAAATGTCCCTATGGAACTATTTGTATTACTTTAAGAAAATGACTTAGGACTCTATTCCGGATGTCTTCTGATTTTCATCCTTGCCTTTGTCGCAAATGTACGGACATTCTATGGAAAACGTGTAAATTCAATGATACTTCTCCATTATTTTTTGAATTCTCACAAACATTTTTTTAATACAATGTCAATCCAATTGAAAAAAAAAAATATTTTCAAAATTTTCAATAATTGACAAATGAAGGCTTAAAGGAATGATACGCTACCAATTTTCGCCTAAAATATCTCGAAATAACAACTTCGACGTGGTGCAACCAAGATAGATCGATACTAAATTCGTAGAAATGCAAATATGCCTCATAACATTTTTGCAATTTTTTCGCGATTTTTAAATTTTTCTCACCTTTTAAACCTTCTCTGAAGCTTTACGAACATTTCAAGACTAAGATAAGAAAAATCCGTTCAGCCGTTCTCGAGTTTTAGCGAGACTAACGAACAGCAATTCATTTTTATATACATATATAATATATAATATACATATGTAGATATATAGAAGATTATTATATTTTTATCGATGCCGCCCTTAGGAACAAACATTTTTAAGGTTTATGGGTGAATAATAAGCACCTTCTTGATCGTTTTGGCTCAAAATTGCAAAACAAAATGATAAATGCTCTAAATAACGATTAACTTATAAAAAATCAGTTTTGAGTGGTTTTACATAATGGAAGACTTGTTTTAATCTTCAATTATTTTATCTCTGAAATGCCTTATTTGGCCATGCCGACAATTGGATAAAAGGTTCCCGAAGTCGGCACCATGTTTTATAATTGTAATATTTTAATAAATAAAATTATTTTATATAAATATTTTAATACGGCACTAATGGAAACGCCCCAAAGCAATAATTTATTATTGCAAATAGCAGAAAAATCGATTAAATATATATTTTATGTTTAACTAAAATGCGACATGCCGACTATTGGAACATTACATGCCGATAATTGGAAAAATGTGCCGACTATTGGCACAAAGGCACTATTTTACATAATTGTTAATTTAATCTACTTTAATACAAATTAATTAAACAAATTTGTATTCCATCGGGGAGTAAACAAAATTTCGAAACAGATGAACTTAAATAAAGTATCGTGGAAAAGATGCACTCCTATTTAGTTTTTTCTTCAGTTGTCATTTGTATTAACGGCGTGTTCGGTTCATTGCAATGTCTCATCGTGAATTTATTCAATTTGAAAAATTATCCTAACTTAACAAAATCGATAAAGTTGTGAATTATAGTAATTAAAATAAATCGTAATAAGATATTTGTAAAATAAGAGTTTTTTCCAGTTGTATTATGTTAAAAAAACCACATGTGTTCTATTTCCGCTAAAAATATTGCAAATACATTCATATAAAAAGAGAGGGAAAGAGACATGGGCTAATAAGAGTGTGAGATAGGAATGTCACTTTCCAATTGGTATTTTAGGCGATTTTGTAGTTTTTTTTTGTTTGGCGTATTGGCATCACTCTTGCTCTCATTTGTTTTCTCCTTCAGTTGACATATTTTGTTAAGGACCAGTGCTGCCAGTTAAATTTCATGAAAAATCGTCAATTTTTCAGAAAAAAATCGGCATAATCGGCATAATCGGCATTTGTATTTTTAAAAATCGGCAAAAAATCGGCAGCATATAATTTATAAATAAATTCATATTTTTTGGTTTATAACAAATCAATATTGTTTATTACATTAAAAAAATTCAATTCTGTATAAAAAAATAACATAAAATATTCATTTTTCTACAAAAAATTTAGATTTTTTAATATAGTAATTATTATGTACACTAGTGAGATCTTTCTTTCGTGTGCGCACTTTTTATTCGTTTATTTTTAATTTTGCCTTATTCGATGTAAAATGTAAACTAGACAGAGTACAATGCTGACAAAAAATGCAGATATCTAAGCCATTGAAAACGGCTGCGGCGAGTCGCCGATATTTATAATGATTTAAAGCTGCCAATTTTATATGTTTGTATGGTAACGCCGTATTAAATTAAAAAGTTAGACAATTTTTGTCGATTGTTGAAATATCGGCAATTCTGAGGCAAAAATCGGAAAATCGGCATTTTCCATTTTTAGAGTGAAAAATCGTCAAAATGCCGATAAATCGGCAAATATGGCAGCCCTGTTAAGGACGCGTTCGGTTCATTGCAATATTTTTTCGATTATTTATTAAATTTAAAGTGTTATTCTGCTAAAAAAAATACAGTGAAAATTGTGAATTATAATAAGTCCAATAATTAGAAATAATGTGTTAAAGAAATGAAGGTGTTTTTCCCTGTGTAATTTGTGGGGAAACATGTTGGGTTCATATCGCGCCAATTTTGTGTGTGTGTGTTTTAAATGAGACAGAGAGAGCAAGAGAAGAGGTGTTTTAGTATATTTTAATGGCAGCCGGTGTATCGTATAGCCTTTTTGTTGATAATATTAAAATGTAATTAATAATTTTCCTATAAATAATAAAAAAAGAGTGTACATGAAAATATAATTATAGTTAAAATAATAATAATAATGATGAATGAAGTTTCATAATTATTTCGAAAAAAGTGTTCCTTGTTCTGGCAACCAATGATAATGTCTAATTTTAAAATCCTAGATAAGAGAGAAGCTATTCCTTTCGTTGTTCTTTTTTTTGACAATCATCAACTCATTGTGGAAATGAGGTAATGCAGTGGCCGTTAAGGTGAGTTTTTGCACAAAAAACATCTTTATATTATATATTAACTAATATATTATGTATATTTAACATTATAAAGTGCGATTTTGTATAAGCTATAGGAAAGCTTTTCAACAATTATAAAACAACATAAAATTCAGAAAAATACATGAAATGCATGGACCTTGAATCGATAATACGGCCCATGTCATAATTACAGAAGGTAGTCTCATTTGAGAATTTGATGATGGCAATCCTTTTTCATTTGCAACTCATCTATCAATTTTAAGGGCCCCATACACTATACATCATGCCGTACAGCATTTATCATAGTATGTGTTAAGGGTCCCATACACTATAATTTATGCCGATGAACCCCTTTTTGTATATGTGAGATTGACTAGTGTATGGTAAACTCTTCAATCACTATTCCAAAAAATCGATTTTTGTCCCAAAAATTGCATTTTGAGTCGTAAATTCAGTTGTTTTTTATTCCGTCACAATTTTATTATTTTTGTACACAAAATTATTTACTGACAACTTTCAAAATGAATATTATACACCAGATTGATAGGGGTTCATTTTCAAAATCAAAACTATTTTAATTTTCTTCATGCATTGTGTGTGTCACACATACATAAAAAAAGCTGAACATTGTTCTAAAGATTTAACCAGGGTTGTTACATCATATATTTATAAGTTTTAGAGGCTGGGAACTTCAAAGCATTTATAAATATAAATTATTTTGCAAGATATATTCATTTAAATTTTGAAAGCTGATTATTGTCAAGGGCAAATTTATGAAAAATTGGAAACATATGACGGCATGAGACTACCTTGTATAATTATCATTCAATGACCATTATTTGATAATAAAATTCAATGATTTGCAAGTATTGTTCTTTTTATACGATATATAAAAATTTCGAACATTTATGGATAAAGCATTAGAATGATATTATAGTACTTTTACATTTAACCGGATTTCGTTAACCCAGTGGGTTTCAATTGTCAATTCCTTTGCATATACGTCAAATAAATTCTCATAAAGTAGGTTAACCCGGTAAAAAAGTTCTAATGTACAAGGAGTTTTAAATATAAAAACCTTTTCAGAACCAATTTAATTAATTTGTCAAATTTACAATTTTTGTCCTGTTTCTACGAATTATGAATGTATTTGAGTCTGATAAGGGCTTGGTTAAAATATTAGGTTTAAAATATTCGGATAGTCCGTTCGCATGATATTATAAAATTATTTTTAGCAACAGTTTTTTGAAGTGTTCCAAAAGGAATGGAACGATTTATCCCAATATAGAAGTTATTCTATGTTTGGAAGAAATATTACGATGTGCAAGAGTTGTCGTGAGCAACAACTAATCAAACAGACAGGTTTATTGGATGCATGCCACAATAAATAGGTAGTTTATTTAGCGCAGCTAATGGCTCGATTAACTGTCAAAGTGCATAATTTCTACTTGATTTCGATTTGCAATGTTGCCAATCATGTGAAATCATGGCACAATGAATAGGTAGTCCATTTAGCACAGCTGATGTCTTGATTAACTGTCAAAGTGGGTAGTTTCTACTTGAATTCGATGTGCAGTGTTGCCAACCATTTGAAATATTATATGAAAAAATTTGATAGATAATCAAGACAAAAACAAAGGTTTTTGTTTTGATACATCACCTTATTATTGCATCATGATGTGAAATGTTATAAGAAAAATGGTCGATACAAAAACAAAGGTTTTTGTTTTGATACATCACCTGCTTCCAACCATGATGCAATAATAATATGATGTATCAAAACAAAAAAAATTGTTTTTTCCAGACCATCTGTCCAATATATTCCAGTAATATTTCACATGGTTGGCAACATTGCACATCGAATTCAAGTAGAAACCATGGCACAATGAATAGGTAGTCCATTTAGCGCAGCTGATGTCTCGATTAACTGTCAAAGTGGGTCATTTCTACTTGAATTCAATGTGCAGTGTTGCCAACCAATTGAAATATTATATGGAAACATTTGACAAATAATCGAGACAAAAACAAAGGTTTTTGTTGGTAGGGGAGACTGGGGCACCTTCGGCACTTTTTTTTTAGAGCTCTATATCTCAGAACTTATTCAACATATATAACAACTTTATGGCTGATTATTGTCCTCTGACACTTAATTATATAAAATAGTACCAAAAAGATATAAAAAAATGGTATTAGTTAAAAAATTTTACAGTTTTGTAAAAAAAGTCAAATTCGGGGTAGCTTCGGCATTTGATGGGACACATTCGGCACCATAGTCATAGCCGGGTAATTATCATCGCTATCAGTCTGGTTGAAATTCTGAACCTCTAAAGGCTCTATTTGGTTTTAATACGCCACACAATGTTTGAATTATAGGGCTTTATTTTCTAGCGGCGGACGTTTACATCTCAATGTCGCACACACCATCAGAAATAGGGGTTTTCTATCGAATTTTCGTCAATATAAGCACGTTTGATCTTATATATGCAATTTCGAACCATATTAAAGGATTAGTTTTAAAGACAAACTCAAAAACATTTTAAGGAAATAATATTGCACAATCTGTATATGGCCGAATGTGCCCCACATTAAAATGCCGAATGTACCCCGAATGTACTTTTTATAGTTTCTTTCATTTTTTTCGATCAGTTTTGTAAAAACATTATATTTTTAAATATTTCTTTAATAATACACATCGTAGTTAACCATTTTTTAATAATATTGTCTTAAAAATTTAAAAAGTTTTATACACGAAATACTTACGAAATGGAATATCCAAAACGGGATTGCCGAAGGTGCCCCGATGCCGAAGGTGCCCCAGTCTCCCCTATACATCACCTTATTATTGCATCATGGTAGAAACTACGCGCTTTGATAGTAAATCGAATCGTCAGCGGAGCTAAATGGACTACCTATTTATTGTACCATGGATGGAAGGATCTAATTGTTCTAAAAGGAATTAGTCTAAACATTCTTGAGACTACAACCGATAATTTGATGGGGGGTATTAGTGTTACTTTCAAAAAACACTCGTATACTAATAATTTGTTATCATGTAATATTAATAATAAGATGTAAATTTTAATTGAACCATAATTAATTTATTACAACTACATCGTGATATTAGGCAATAAACTTATTGATTTCGTGCCGACCACGTCTTTTTCAATATGATTACAAAATATATTGTTTTGATTTGTAGTAGAATGAATATTTTACAAATGTTTTTAACTGGCATCTGCTAATCACGACAGCAATTAGTTATTACGAACTTAATTAATTTATATTAAATTAAATATTACCATTTATTTAAAAATGTTGTAGAAATAATTCATTTACATATTTTCAAAGAGTGAGGGTACATTTACATTGAACTTATTTTGAGATAAATCATTATTTAATAGTCGTTTAAGTTGTTATTCCCTTTTGTATATATGCATAAAATCGACGAATTCGATAAAAATATATTCGTTGTAAAAGTGTCCTAAGATTTTGTATTTTATCGTCGTATAAAAGAATACCCCAATTGGAAGACATATAAAATGAGTTTAGGCGAGTTTGATTCTTATTGTCAAATTAAGGAACCTTTTGACTATGCCTTCTAAATCGGCACGATTTCTAAATTAAGGTACAAAATCATAAAAGTTTAGACTAGTATGATATTGACAATCAGCTATTGTTTGTTCACATTTATGATGCCATATTTTTGATAGGCAATTATTTTATTTTGACTTTTAATTTTCATTGTCATCTTTTTGAGAGAAGCATAGGACATCGAGAGAATCCTGAGAGAATCAAGCTGTTAAGTGGATTTAATTTTGTATTGTAAATCGAGCTAAATTCAGCTGGATATAGCATTTAGCATACATATTATCATGATAAAGATAAAAGCGTGATAAAATAGTCTAAACGCTCTGCAATATCTAATGATAATAAAAAACTAGTTTCTCTGAGCAGTTAATGCTATCTGAAATTGAATTCTAAATTATTCCTTGTTTTAGCTACGGACTGCAGTCACGTTCCACATGTCATATTTTAATGCTTTCACTTTCTATTGCATCATTCATAATGTGTGTTATAGTTTCAAAATAATACCACAATATTGTTAGCAAAATTATTTGACAAATTATCTATTCATTCATTTTATTTCTCTTTTTTCCTTCATTATCGAATATTAGCAATAGTAAGCAAAAACTTGTCATTGCTTCTGGATTCAAAAGTCATTATAATAATCAATTATTTTGAAAGTTAAATGATTGAACATTAAGCTAATATATTATTCTGTTTGGTACTGATTTTTTTTTGCATGTGATTTATTCACTTTATTTAAAACGAGTTAGTGAGTATTTGGGGGAAAGTATTCATCAAAAAGGCAAATTAATCAGAAAAATAGTCTAACAATAATTAATAAATATGCAACATAGAGATCAGATAATAGTTTATAGATTCTTGCTTAGTAAAGATTTTCAAATTGTTTTTTTCATCACCTGTTTTAGGTCAGATCCAAAATAAATAATTTTTGATTAATAATAATGTTCTGTCATTTCTATATTCAGATCCAATGCGTAGCCGACTTCTCATCAAAATTTAAGATAGAAAAGTAATTAACACGTAAAAGAGGCTAATCCGTAACCAAAATTTGCACCTGTGAATAGGAGAAAGTCTTAAATTCGGAATGTAAGATAAAAAGCTAGTTAATACGTAAGCCCGCTTAATATGTAGCCGAAATTTGTATCTGCCCATAGGGGGAAGTCTTAAATATGGACCTATATTGAAAAGTGGCGATGATACCAAGCAACGGCTCTGATGGGCTTTAACATGGCAAAGCCCATGCTTATCTTGGTCCCTCTTTCATCTCAAGTGTGGACACTGACCTCCCCGCGGTGTCACCTGGGGTAGCTATTTTCATCACCAAACCCCCAATCTTGACGACTCCCCAAATGTATAAAGGACTTCGATGTGTGAATCTGCACTTAGAATGTGCGAACGTTGTAAAGAACAGGCGCAGTTTTCGCTTTGGCGGATGTACTCATGAATAATAAAGCCGATATTATTGTTTTACAGGAAATGCAATAGAAGGGGCTGGTGTTAGTGAATCAGATGATTACGCCATGTATTATAGCTGCCATGAAACGAGACATGAATTTGGCTGCGATTTTGTGTTTAACAAGAGAATAAAAAACCTCGTCTGCAGATTCAATCCAGTAAATGAGATGTTTATGTAAAAATCGGAAGGGAAAATATTTTTTGAACTACCGTCGGAAAATTCAGCCTCCATTAAGAAACATCAGACAACGGCATGAGGTTGATTGACTCCGCGGCAGCAAAAACATGGTAATTAGCAGCACCAGATTCAGGCATATCGACATACACAAGGCCATCTGGATTTCTCCTGATCAAGCAACGAGAAATCAAATTGATCATTTTTTTATATTCGAAAGGCATTCATCCAGAGTTTTAGACGTTCGATCGATGTGGCAGCCAAGGTTCGCACCCGTCTTAATGTTGCAGCAAAGGTGCGATCTAATGTAACACGGAAACACGACGTCGAAATGCTACAAACACAACAGATAGCAGAAGCCTACTCCGCTCAACATATGATAGACATTATATATATAGCAAAACGTAATGCGGTGAAGAATAATCGGGAGAAAAGGAGAGAGAGGAGAAACGTATTTTCAGAAAAAAGAAGAAAGAACAAGAAAAACGTGAGGACGAGCAAATCAAAATGTACAGGAGTCAGAATGAAGTTCGGAAATTCTACAAACGAGTAAAACACCAAACTGAAGGCTTTGGTGCAGGAACATCATGCAGTAGAGATGGAGAAGGCGGCGCAGAAAACGCTCCAGAACCAATAAGAGTTGATGGTGTAGAGTGTATACCAAATCAGCTGATTAGTACAATTTGGCTAGAGGAATGCATGCCCAATGATTGGAACTTCAGCATCCTGTGACTCGTGCACAAAAAGAAGACATGCCTACTTTAGAAGAATAAGTCTCCTTCCCATCGCATATGAAGTGCTATACACCGTGCTGTGTGAACGTCTGAAGCCAATGGTCAATGACATTATTGGAACATACCAATGCGGCTTCAGACCTGGTAAATCCACCATTGACCAGATTTTTACTTTGCGCCAAATCCTGTTCGTCGACTATAAAGCCACATTCGACAGCCCTGTCCGTTCAGATGTGTTTAAAGCCATGTCTGCGTTCGGCATTCCTGCAAAATTAATACGGCTATGCAGGATAAAATTAACTGGCACAAATTCTGCAGTTAAAGTGGGAAAGAACCTCTCGGAGCCCTTTAAAACAGAACGAGAATTCAGACAAGGTGACAGTTTGTCGTGTGATCTTTTTAACATCCTGCTGGAAAACGTCATACGAGATGCAAATGTGAACAAAAAATTACACTATGTATACCAAACCACACATGTTACTCGCTTATGCCGATGACATCGACATAATGGGTCAACCATTGTGAGCGGTAACATCCAGTAAATGGCGAAACGACCAAGCTGATGCTATCAACGCGCAAGACGTCCAGCAGACTCGGTCCAACTGTGGAACTTGAAAACTACAACTTCGAGGTAGTGAACCATTTTATATACCTCGGTACCGCCATAAACAAGACTAATAACATCAGCTTTGAAATCCAGAGGAGAATAGTGTTGGCCAACACATGCCACTATGGTCTGAGTAAGCAAATCAAAAGCAAAGCCACCTCTCGCCAAACCAAACTCAGACTCTACACGACGCTGATATTACCCGTGCTGTTGTATGGATCTGTAGCATATGTACTTACGCGAGCAGATGAGGCAGTTCTCGGAAGGTTTGAGAAAAAAATTCTCCGGAAGATCTATGGGCCGATCTGCGTCCATGGTGAATATCGCCGTGGAATGAACCATGAGCTATACCATCTATTCTCGGACATTGACATAGTCCAACGGCTTGGCTTGTGAGAATGGATGATGAGCCAACTGATGGCTCACGCAGAAGGGGAAGGCCACGAATTAGATGGAAAGATCAAGTGGAAGAGAACATTTTCATATTGGAAAAACTCGGGCAAGACCAACGCGCCTCGGCTTATGAAACAAATGTTCTGTCACAATCCAGCTAAGAAAGTATATTCGGGAATCTGGAACGAAATGAAATTATTAACGTCTGAAAGTGTTAAATAAACACAAATGGCGCCCAAGCACTGTTATTCATAGGTAAAGAAGAATGCTTTTAAGTGTGATAACACCGGATATATTCTTTATACACCTTATTGCACCACAATAATATCTTCTTGATTTATTGCCAATTTGTAATAAATGGATATAGACAAAATACCACACCTTCAGACATTAGTCGAATGTCTAGACTGTAGACCATGATCATTTCGAGAAACAAAGTGTACAAACAAATTAATTCCTTCCATATCGACTGATTTAATTTAATGATAACAAATTGAAAACAAAATCTCCACTTTTATTAGTTTATCGACTCGTTGGCGTCAAACAAATTAATTGGAATATTTAAGCGATATCACACCGATCGGAATAAGGTAGCAGAATTGACAAAGACTTTTATTTTCGATAAAAAAAAATACATAACAGCAAAACAACAAATCTTGTTATAATAAAACAGAAACGAAGAAGGTATTTTGATGGATTAAAAACATTTCGTGGAATTGTAATAAAAATAAAATATGTCTTATGTCTGAACAAAATATAACAGTATCTACGTCATGTGTTCGTTTATTTGTTTGGAATTTTGCTTGATTTAACTTCCTTTTTGTTTTTTTTTTTTGTTATTGTTATTAATGTTATCTTGTTTTTTGGGTAATTTTTTATTTGTATTTTACATAAATTCTAATGTGTAACAAGATTTATCGTCAAACAATGTCTGGTTTGAATAATTCAGCGATAAATATTTCCAAGTTGTAATAAATGAGATCGAATGGTTATTTAAATTGGATTGGAGCTGGAAATTGGGGATCTTATCATCATAACAAGTTTATGCTAATTTGCACAATGAAAAGCCTTAGGCAGCGTCAAAACTGTAAGACATGAAGTATGGCGCCGGTATATTGACGCCAAAAGTTAATGGAATTTTTGACAACGATTCCATTTAAATTATTTTGTAGCTGCTGTATCGATCAAATGTAATATTACAAAGAGGAATTTATGTAAAATTTAATGAATGAAACCACTTTTTAATAACGTGTTTCTAAGAATTATATATATGTACTAGTATATGCCCGCTACTTCGTTAGCGAATTTAAAACCCTATATCGACCACTATTAAAATTTTAGAACCATTTAGTACGTATGTTCTGCCATAGTATGTTCTCAAATCTACCTCTATATCTCAAACCTACACACCCATTCCGACCGCAACAGAAATCTACCTCTATACTATATTTGGTGTTTTTACCATTTGTACTCTTGCAATACTTATTTTGAAAAAATCTAATATAGCTTCACCCAAATCCAAATTGAGTATCAGCTAGTGAACATTAATATAAATTTCCATAACTACCTACTTTAACAATCATCAGTACGAATTTCCAACACTTCCCACATACCCCAATCTTAATTCCAAATTTCAGGATTCTATCGGTTCACCACTTAGAACACATAAGTAAAAATTTCCATTACTACCAACATCATGCAATCCAATTGAAATCATGAATTAGATAAAATCTTAATTATATTCCAAATAGTATCATATTTAGTACACAGTAGTACGAATTTTCAAAACTTCCTACTTAACCCAAACATACACTCCCACAGTGATCCTAAATCCAAGTTTCAGGATTCCAACTCTATTGATTCACCCACAATTTAAATTGTAGCAAAGTGAGTACATAGTTGTATCAATGTCCAAAACTTCCTACATACCTCAATCCTACACCCGCACAGTCATCCTAAATCCAAGTTTCAGGATTCCAACTTTATCGGTTCACCCACAATTCAAATTGTACCAAATTTAGTACACATTAGTACCAATTTCAATTTGGGTTCACCCAAATCAAAATTGTACCAATTATAGTACGATTTAGTACTTTTTGTATACATAAGTAAAAATTTCCTAAACTACGTACATATCCCAATCCTACACTCCGACGGTAATGTTAATTTCAATTTTCAGGATTCCAGCTCGATTTGTGCCTCCAAATCAAATTTGTACCAAATATAGTACCATATAGTACTTTTCGTACACATGAGTACACGCTTTCCAAACTCTCCTCATATCGACCCTACTTCTCAACGTTAATTTACATTCCAAATTTGAAGCTTTTAGCTCACTCCATTCACATGCTATGAAAATGTACCATATTTAGTACTTTTCGGATAGTTATAGTTCGAATTTCCAAAAAACCCTTTAGTACATCTATCCTACACTCAATCAACGACCACCAACCCAAATTTCAGAGTTCTAGCTCCACCGGTTCGACAAATACAAATGGTATCACATGTAGTACTTTTTAGTACTTTTCGTACCGTTCTAGTACGAATTTCCAAAAACCCAGCCTTATCTATCCCATTTGGACCAAGAGTGACCCTCACCCAAAATTTCAAGATTCTAGCTTCAGCCGTTTCGTCTGGGCGTTGATGAATCGTTAAATCAGTAATCGTTACTCTTTTATTAGTATAGATTAGTACTTTTTAGTACTTTTCGTACCGTTCTAGTACGAATTTCCAAAAACCCAGCCTTATCTGTCACCTTGGGACAAAGAGTGACCCTCACCCATAATTTCAAGATTCTAGCTTCAGCCGTTTCGTGTGGGCGTTGATGAATCGTTAAATCAGTAATCGTTACTCTTTTATTAGTATAGATTAGTACTTTTCGTACCGTTCTAGTACGTATTTCCAAAACCCCTGCCTTATCTGTCACCTTTGGACCAAGTGTGACCCTCACCCAAAATTTCAAGATTCTAGCTTCAGCCGTTTCGTCTGGGCTTTGATGAATCTTTAAATCAGTCAGTCAGTCACACACTTTACTCTTTTATTAGTATAGATAGAAGCGTGATCGGATGTTAAAGAAGGTGGTGTGAGGGTTATATAGTAAACAAAAAACGCGAATATAGTATGGAAATTAAAAAAAATTTCAGCAAATAAGAAAAATTCTCCCCTGAAGCGCGTTTAGACTATAGATTTTAATGTGCATTTCTATATGATAATGTGCATTTTCTCCATCTTATAAAGTGCTAAAAATCTTAATTTTCTGCATAAAATTTAATCGACACAATATCTCGATTTGTTCGAAATCCTATGCTATATTAATAAATAATAATTTTTGAGTTAGCATAAGCGTTGATATATTTTCCTTAGGGAATTGGTTCGATATATACGGATAATTGTAGATGTTACACCACAGTGCTGTAAGCAGTACTGGGGCATGCGACTCCGTTCATCCAGTAGTGCTTAAACAATTGTCACGTTGTCTCTTCTTGAAAGTACTTTGTCCAGGATTTCTTCTTAAATAACTTGCTAGATTTCACATTTACTGGAAAAAACAAATCAATAGAAACAGACATCTGGATGGAAAGGGTAGTTACCATAACAGAACCCAATATTATATATAGTACTCGACTATAAGGCCGCATTCGACAGCCCGATCCGTTCAGAAGTGTTTTAAGCCATGTTCACGTTTGGTCTTACTGCAAAATTAATACGGCTATGCAGGATAACTTACTACACTGAAAGAAAAAAATTCATCAATATGATGATTTTGGGCATTACTTTGATGAAATGTTTCTTCGATTTTGAGCTTACAACGCGTTTCATCATTATAATGAAGAATTTTACATCAAATTTTCATCAAAAATATTTATCAATTTAATGAAATAATGTCATCATATTGAAGAAAAAGTTCATTTAATTGATGTATTATTTCTTCCTTTCGATGAAAAAATATACTCAAATTGATGTTCTATTATCTCTATATAATGAATATTCTGCATCATTCCAATAAAAGGTATTCATCAAACTTACGTAATTTATTCATTAAAATTACATAACTTCAATGAATAAACTGCATCAAACTAATGTATAATTTACATTTAATCAATGAAGCCCTAACATCGAACTGAATTTTGTTTTCCGCTCTAGAAACGCCGTTCTAAATTTTACAAAATTCAATATAAATACAAATATTTTAGGCATTTAGGAAATATTTTTTATTAAAAAACTTAAAAAATAATTCATTACGGGTTTTACAATGAATATAGATTTCAATATTTCCTTAGAATAATGAATTAATAAATAAATGTGATAAAATTTAAAAATGTACATAAGCGTTTGAATTATATTCAAATACAAAATTAAATATTAAATGTAGATAATTTATATATAAATCAGTTCTCGGTATAATTTAAATCGCTTAAAATATTTAGTATTTTTGAAAAATTTTTTGTGTGAGCTGATTTCATGTCATAGAAGTACTCTTGAACAAAGATCCAGAACTGATTGGATGCTCCGGGAAATTCTAAATTAAATAAGAAAAAGCTTTTGAAGCAAGTATCTAGTGCTCGCTGGAAATCTACAAAATGTAGCAATGCATGGTCTAAATAAACATAGAAATTGTAGTCATTATCTTCTAAATTGTCATCTCCAACAACAAAAATAAAAGGTTGAATATTCTCATTTCTCTTTTCTAAGAAATTTAAGTGGTTGTCTACTTCTTGGATACTTCGTGCGAGGAATATTGACGATTCTTGGGAGTCTTTTATGGTGTATTTCCCATACGTTTTCTTTCCATCTTTATCTTTACGGAGGTATTTTGATGTTGGATATAAGTAGCCGTGTAGACACCAAGTCAAGCGCATCATAAATAAAGACATGTTTGAAGCTACAAAATTAAATAAAAATATTAGTTATTTAATGATATGCATCTAATGAAAATTGATTCGTAACAAACCTGCGTCTGATGGATCAATTCTATCGAAAACTGATTTAATTCCAGCATCTTTAATGTATTTTTCCTTCTTAATCACATTATACACCGTAATAAGTTTAGTTTCCCATTCGAATATTGGTGTGTAGTCTTTATGCAGCACTCCGAAGTCCATGTTAATCTAAACGGAATATCAACACACACATGTAGAAAGAATATTAAATTAAGATGGACATATAAATTAAGATACTTACCAACTTTACTCCAAGACCCTCTTTATACTGTGGCCAGGTTTTAAATATATCCTTAAGGTTATCGTGCTCATCAAAAATTTGACGTATTCGGTAATTTGCGCATGACTGCCACATTTTTAAAAATTGTTCTTGGTCGACATTATCGTATTTTAAACTATGAATTATTTCTTTGGCGTTTTCTTCAGAAACTATAATAAAAACCCAAATTTACTACATTTGTATAAATCATAACGTTTTTTTCGAATAATTTACCGATATAATCTGCAGGTTTGGATGCCTTAGGTGAATTGACATCTCTATCTTTCTGATAAATGTGATTTCTTTTCATATTGTTGTATTTTACATATAGCTTTCCACGTCTGTCGGTGCGGTAAGAATGGAGTTTCTCATTGGGAAACATTTCTATTATTTGTTTTTCCAAATTATAGCTTTCTTGTAAAGACATGTGCAACTCATTTGCATGAAAATAACTAGCTATTGTTGTAATTATTAAATTTCGTTGATCTTCATTTATATGTTCGTATTTTTTATAGGTCTCTAAAATTCTTTTGCCAATTTTATTTTGGTTCAAAATTGTCGTCAGTTTTACACAGGTATTGGAGTCAAAGCGTTCTTTCAGAGGTTCTTGAGATAAAGTAATAGAAGAACAGCTAGATTTCCGTGAGATAGACGAAATATTGGCCACGTCTGAGTAATATTCGTTTTCAATAGGTTTTCCGATTTCTTCTCTCCATTTATTAATATTAAACTCAAAAACTATTTTGTCTCCTAATTTAAATCTTCGTGTGAGTTCCTCTAAATGTTTTCTGTTAATTATTTGTAAGACATCAATCGTTATATTTTCATCTGGAAAATACATTAAATAAATAAGCTTTAATTTTAAGTTATATTATATATTACCTTTTAAGTTGGAAAGTAAATGTAGTAAGTTCCATTTTTTGAGTAGAATTTCTAATTGATGTTCAATAGCTGCCATTTTTATATATATTAATATAACTCTTTTATTCTTATCATATATTTTCCTGTATGGGTTTTTATGGCTGTTGTTGGATGTCCAATAAGATTTTTGATATTGACCGCAAAGGCTCCCTCTACTTTGTTGACGTGTATCTCAAAAGCTCTATAATGGCTACAATAAACAACGTCTTTAAATCGTTCACCAAATATATAAATATGGTTATCCAAACAAAATACATTTATAATTCTATAAATATTATAGTCAATTTCGCATTCAGCAACGAAAAGATCCTTTTTGTATACAATGTTTTGTAATATAACCTTATTATAAAAATATAACTGTCTTTTAGGTATTTTAAGTTGAGCACATATATCATCATTTAATTCACACACGGTTAAATCTTTTTGTAAAACAACAAGATTATTGCTTGTAGACGAGTTTAGCAAAAAGTTTGAAAAAGTGAACTGATATTTTTTCTCTAATGAAAAACATATGTTTTTTCGTGAAGTTATAGCATGTGTGTACAACTTAAAACTGCGGTGTTTAGACTCAAATTGGAAACTCCAGAACTTCCGCACAGGTCCGCATTTTCTTATTATTTCCGGATAGTGAACTAACAAATGATATTTTGGTTTCAAATTAGTTTTAAAAAGCCTAATGAAATCTTTATTATGTTTTTCAATTAGATTTTCTAAAGAACTTATAGAAAACTCCGTAACCGAAAATTTGAGAATTTTTTCTACAATTTGTATAAGTGTTAAAATAAATATCCACACCTCATCATCGTCTGGAATCATATCACCAACAATTAATGGAAAATATAATAAAAACGTCATCATTTCCTTTGCTGACATTTTTAAATGGCGATTTTTGAGATGAGTTATAGTAATTTTGGGCGAAATATTTCCTATTTCAAGTTCCCCGTAATCGAACTTTTGTTTTCGAGCATTAAGGGTTTTCAAAGAGAAATATTTCTTGGTATTTGTGAAATAAAGTATGGCAAAAGACAAATCATAATGACAAATTCCTTCGAAAACGTCGTGCATTGCATCTACGCTCAAGTTGTCAACAACATGGAAAGACGGAATTTTGTTAAATACACATTCGCTTACGATGCCAGTCTTAGATGGATCCCCGGTATTTACGTCAAGCCTATAATTTGCATATGTCCTCTTAAGACTTGGAATAGCGGACGTTGTTACGTTACTCATATTTTTGTCAATTCTGCATAATCGGCAAAATGTACCACTAAATGATTTTCTGTAGCCTAATATGGTGTTAAGACCTAAATTATCACCAATAATTAAACAAGGCAAAAAGTGAGGATTATACACTTTACCGTTGTTTAAATCGATTTCAATGCCTGCCACTTCTAGATCTATTAACTGGTTAACAAGTGGTAACAAACACTTGTCGATTCCATGTACTTGCAAGTCACTACTTTTAATTGATGCCGCTAAAAATATATGGTCCAATTTGGTATCTTCATTTGGTAAAACAGGAAAAGAGAAGTAAAAGTTTGTTACGGTATGAGTTGTGGAATGTGCACCCAAAGGATTGTTTAATTCTATATCGTCGGAATATAGAAAGTAAGGAATTACAAGTTGGTTGGGATACATAGCGGCCTTCTTTTTCCACATATCTCCTTGCACGATGTTGGTAAATTGCGAAGATTTGTTTAAAGATTCCATATGATCAATCATTTTTAACAATAAGTTATCTTTTTGAAGAATTTTTTTGAAAGAATGTCTTAGGGAAAGCGTTGCCATTGTGGTCTCTTTTTCAGCGAAAGTTAAATTGCCTTTTTTGTGAATGAGCTCGCCGCTTTTGTCAATGACAGAAATGTTTAAATCTTCACACAAATCTCTTTTTTTAAGTTCTTTAGTTAATAAGTACTCAGATTTTATTGAATTCAAAACTTCATTGCAACAACGAATAGTTTTAAATAATTCCTGCTTTGAATCCAAATCTAATTTGCCAGCAAATTTTTTGAAAACGTCTAGAAGTGGTAAAATTACAAGATTGTATTGAGAAGTCTGAATATTTTCAGCGTCCTTTCGACTTAAGTTATTTATGGAATACAAACCAGTCTGAAACTTTAAATTATTTTCAAAAAGATTTTCTATTACTGGTACTTCATCGAATGTTCCAGAATCAGAAGTCTCTTCACAGTGGCTCTCGATGCATACCTCTTTAGGTACATATTTTTTGTGTAGTATATTTTTTTCCAAATTCCTAAAATCACTTTGACTTGGTAATTTTTTCGTGGAGCCGCAATGTTTTTCCACAAATATTTCTCTGTGAACTTTTGTAAGATGCCTTTTAAAGGAACTTTTAGTTGTGAATGCGCTGTTACATATCGTACACCTGAATGTATCACTATTTTGGAAACCATGAAATGTTTGCAAATGCCACAAATATTTTTCTATATTACTAAAATTTTTAGAACATACAAAACACTCCATTTTAACTTACAACACTTCTATTAGCTCCAATGCACAAAAATATTACAAACACTTTTATCAACGTCTGATCACAATAAATGTCACTTTTTTCTTATTATTCAAGCACTGTTTCGCACGCTGCAGACATAACGGGATTTTCTCAATTGGCATGCCAGAGATGTGACTTTGCATTTTATGCTAGAGTTTCTTTCGTTTTTCTGAAAACTACCAAAAATAGTTTTAATACAGCAATAAAATGTTATTGAAGTTTAACCCCGCAAACGGCAGAAAAATTAATAAACTAAAGGATGATATAAAAGACATGTAATAAATTAAAAATCTTAAAACCAATTCTTATTCAAGATTATGTTGTTTAAAGGTAATAACTCCCATGCCTGAATAAGTATACTACAAAAGCAATGTTTTTGTGTGTGCGTGTTTTCGAAATAAACGCACAAACATCAGGGGGTGGAAAAATTAAAACTAAAAACATTTAATGATAGCTTTCTTCAATTTGATAACTAATTTCATTATGATGATTATGACATGATGACCACAAATTGATGAAAGTTTCTTCATTTACTTGATGACGGTGTTTTTCAGCCGAAAACATAAAACATCAAATTGAGCACCGATTTCATAAAAACAATGTTTTTTCTACACCAATTTGATGAAGATTTTTTGATAATTTTTTTTCATTACCTTGATGATGAACTTTTCTTTCAGTGTATTTACATATGTATATTATATTAATAAATAGTTATTCAACGTGATTTGGTCTGCCTGTAGCATCTTTAATGAAGCGTGTAAAATTAACTTTAAATGATTTAAGATTTTTTTCTTAGATTGACATCATCATCACCATTTTGTGATTCGCAGTTTTAATTTGGAATATTACGACTGGTTGTTTGAATCACTAGCAAAACGATATCATCAGCATCATCTGTAATTCTATACAGTATCTGAATAAGTGGCAAACATTTGCAATTGTACTCTTGATATTATTTTTTTCTTGCTCGATTCGTATTAAGTCTCGCAGTTGGAATATCAAATGTTGAAGACCACAAATGGGTCATATTTTCAGTACATGTTGCGATGGAAAATAGAACGAACGTACATTCATATTATGTACATACAACGTACAAATATATAATTTTATTTTAAAATGTTTTAAAAGGAAAGACAGATGTATAATAATTAAATAGCTATGGGTGTATTTATTAAGCAGTAGTCTATATAGATTTTAAATTTATATTTTATTTCTAATTTTATTATTAAAATTAAATCCATTGTACCCAATGGATTTAATTTTAATAATAAACCATTAGTACTTCTCGTGTATCATATTTTTGGCTGAGAACATTTGAATCCTGAAACTTCCTCTTCATAACCTAATTAAGAGTTCTCATATTAGTCTTTCATGTGGAATGGCTTAAAATGTGAGGAAAGTAATTTCCATTTTTGTAATGGTTTATGTTTCCAACCCTGTGGCACATATCAAATATTTCGAGCTTTCTTCGTGCATGTGTGGTTTTTTATGTGTCACTGAAATTTGTATTTTCTTTATAGTTTAACCGCAAAACAAAGAAAATCAACACATACGACATGAATGCGTTGTATAAGCCGATCATTGATATCTATTATGGGAGGAGGTATGAGAATACGTTAAGTAGATAGATAGTAGACGATACATAAAAACAATGACATTTTAGTAGACGCATGTATATACAAATGATAATTAGAAAATGTAGAACACGAACCGTTTCCTTGTTATTGCTACGGCGGTATGTTTGAGTTATTTTTTAACCGATATCCGTGCATTTTTACAATACAGGTCGTTATTTTTCGTCTACTTTTGAAATTGTTCTATGTACACATACACAAATCTTGTGGGATTTCTACCTAGAAATAAAACGATTTGTTTCTTGGTCAAATATTTTAGCAGTGCAGAAATCAAATTTTAAAATTTTTGGTATTTAAAAGTCTTTATCCGGATGGAGGGTACATAAATTTCGGCCCGGCCCAGCATAACGACATTTTTACTAGTCAATTTCATGATTCATTAGTGATATCTTTAATTGGAACTCACTGCAAATTTGTACCTCCATTTGTTTACAAAAATTTTTAAACACTTTTTTTTGAAACAAAATTTTTTCTTAATAATCTATATCTGTATTCATCAATAGTAATGTTTAGGAGATTACAGATACGGAAACATCAATTGATCAGCCACAGCAAAACACTGAATTTTGCATGAAAAACAAAACAGTAGCCGAAGTTCAATGAATCTTATTACGGAAAAGACAAAAACAATGGCTAAAGCCTAAAGAAGCCAGTTCACGAGCACGCTTAACTGTTCATCTGTTCGAACTTCTATCCACTCGAATCGAACAAAAACATGGCCAAAGTGCATACTTTTGCATTATCGATTAACTTCAAGTAGCTGTGTAACTCTGGCCCGAGGCACTGCTATCGTTGTTGCCGGCCAATCAACGAATCAACGATGTGTCCACACTGCTGGCTGCCAGTGTGTCAGTTGTAGAGCAAAATGCAATTCATGTATTTAAGCGTAACAAAATGAGATCTGCAACAATGATTATTGTAACAGCGAACCGAACGAGACTGACAAACAGTCAGTCAGCCATTTGTTCAGTCCAGTATCAATGCTAAAAAGATTGGAATGGCAACGTTTCTCTGGGGCCAGTCGAATTCCATTCAAGCGTAAATTCGTTTCTTTAACTATGTCTCTGGAATTGACCTGCTGCCATTGTCCGATTGTTGCCTGGCTGTGCCACAGAAAACTGTAAGTGAC
Source organism: Musca vetustissima (assembly GCF_032173495.1). NCBI lineage: Eukaryota > Metazoa > Arthropoda > Insecta > Diptera > Muscidae > Musca > Musca vetustissima. The sequence goes on from NW_026874930.1 coordinate 169,353, forward strand.
CACAGATGTTTTGTGTTGTGAGTACGTAGATTGGTGCTCCTCCAAATGGATGGCGTTGACAGTTGTTCTCCGTTGTACAAAGTTTATTACACTTTTTTTGTAAAAAATGTAGTTTTGTTTACATACAATTTTTGTCGGAGACATACATACGCTTGTATGTGTATCATTGCTAAAAATCGTTTTGGAATTGATTAGTGGGGAACCGTTTCTTTTACATTACAGTTTTTGTCTGTATAGAATTTGATTAAATTGTTTTAATGTTTACTTTTTAATTTACCGAAAAATATGATACACACAATAAATAACCGGTGTTTCAAAGATTTATTTATAATTATTATTATATACTCATCCTAAGTTTACCACAATTGCTTTTATCGTGCCTTTATTTGTCTAAAGAAAGTCTAATTAACCTTAAAACCCACTTGATGGTTGGTATTCTGCTGCTTGAATCGACCAAATATCTACTCAACTGCATTCTCATCATCTATACACCACCTCTGCGTCAGGTGAACTAGGAGATACACCAATGATAACAGCTAAAGAAGAAAAGGTTCTGACACACAGCCCAAAGGTAGTGAGTAGTCACCACGAACTGAGACACAAACAATCCTCAGGCATTGATGCGAACTAATTATGGAAACATTAAGGCAACGACAACAACACCAACGAGATGCAGCTAACATTTGATGCAATTTATTGTGGCATTTGAACAAGTCGACGTCGTTTGTCTGGAAATGTTTCAAATTAATGTGAACGGGCTACAAGTAGATGATTGCATGCTTAACTTGGGGAGAGTGTTAAAACGATAATCAGCTATGGAATTGTTAAAACAAATTAGACAAATTCATGAAATTCATGGACGTAGGAAGGCATCAGGGATTGATGTAAGGTATTTAACCTCTTGTGGCCCAATGTTGGCCCAGGCAAAAAAATATTAGTTTGGGGAAAAAGAAGTCTATTATTTTTATATGAAATACAGGTCTTTATTTAACATGCTTCGGAATGTCCGATCTGGGCCAAATATGCATCGTTTTTTGTATGATTTGTAGCCATTTTAAAGGTAACCTCATAATGTCTCTCTCATAGAAGTCCTGCTCTCTATTTGAAAAAAAAAAACTCTAGTAGTCGATTTTCACAATACTCCCTATATACCCATTTTTTACCATTAAAGAAATTTTGCAATGCAAGAAAAATATGATAATCGCTTGGCGCCAAGTCCGGACTGTATAGCGCATGCGTTAAAACTTGCCAAATTAGCGCCCGAAGTCTCTGGCGAGTCTCTATAGATGTGTATGGCCTAGCGTTGTCCTGATGGAATACGACACCTCTCCTGTTGGCCAATTCTGGCAGTTTCTGGTCAATTGCTATGTTCAAACGCTCCAGTTGTTGACAGTAGAGATCAGAATTTGGACATATGGAAGCAACTCATAATGAATAATCCCCTTCCATTCCCACCAAATGCATAGCAGAACCTTCCTGGCCGTTAGTTCTGGTTTGGTCACCATTTGAGGGGTTCCACCGCTCTTTGACCACGATCGTTTTCGCACAGGATTGTCCTATGTGATCACCAGTCGCCATCCGTTTAAGAAATGGGTCTATCTCATTCCGTTTGGCCAAGGCTTCGCAGATAGAAGTTCGATCCATCCTATATTTTCTGTTTATGAATCCAATTTGTGAAAATGATTTAAAACTGTTTTATGGTCGATTTTTAGCCGGTCAACTTCGATCATTTCTCCAATTTTATCGACTTTTTCGACGAAAAAGCAATGGATTTATTTGTCCCCAACCTAATATATCTAAATAAAAATCTAAAAAAATCAAATTTTTGGTGAAGTTATGCGTGGAAAGATTCCAAAAGGAATTGTACCCATCTTTCCTTGTAAGAACATACCTAATATTTTTTCGATAGCTTTTTTTCATTGCTGGTGTTGTGTTCTGAAATAATTTGAATCAGTCTGCATTCTTTGGAGCGGGAGAAGTCTCCCTTGTTCGACCAGACCAACTTATGGAAAGTATATAGACTCTTAACAACATCAGTTACAAATTACGATGGTACCACGCAGAACCTATCGCCTTCTAGACTGAAAACTTGTCGCTCGAATTCACAGAAACCGTCCTAAATCTTTCATATAGTGTTCAGTTGTGTGGTATTTCATAACCTCGGAGATGAAACAGAAAATTAGGTTGGAGGAATTTAAAAAATACCCATTAGACGAAGTGTCATGTAACATATTTATGATGACTATAATGGATTAACAGCCACCTCATGAATACCCCTTGCATTCTGTTGCATGCAAGCACTGTCAGATGACCTTAGATACAAATCACATATGTATGTATGTTGGTCGTATTCTAATGTCACATTTATTATAATTTAAAACAATAAAATATAATTATAATTTGTTTCTTGTCTATTCTCTTACCACGATAACTCTCGTTGGCATGTTTGGTGTGGCATCAATAAATTTGAATTTGTGTTTTGTTGCTATTTCAGATAGTATCAGTCTCAACCCCCACCCAACCCCATACCCATTCATGCCATGGACAAACTCAAAACTCAATAAATGTTGCTCATAACCGTTAAAATGCCACAACAGTCACGTGACACTTTACCATAAATTAGGCGAACAACCGAAAATGCCATCACTTATTGGCGCAGCGAACAGTGGCCACAACAATTAATCGACTGATGTACACATGGGATGGATGCTCCACATGTTGATGCCACATCAACATGCATGCATCCAACCAATCAACCGTCGAACCGTTCGTTCGCGATGCACAAAAGTCATTGTATGGCTTGTTGTATGTTCGGTAAATGGCACAAGAGCAACAACATTGGGTTGTGAACATCGTTCGGGCATGCATTCGACAACAATTCGCCAAAGACAAAGTGCAATTTAAGCGTTAAACTGACACACATGCATACTCATAAGCGTGTGAGTGTGTGCGAGGTATGCACCCATATGCCAGCGACACTGCTCAGCACTTCATTTACTTTGATTTGCCTGACAAACGCTGCATTGACGCAAAACATAAAGAACTTGTGAACATAACCATAACATTTGTTGGAGCGGCAATTGCATGTTCTGACGTTTCGTTTGTCGCTTCCTTCCTCAATTCCCATCATCATCATCGCCCATCGCATTTAATGAGTTTTTCTTACTTCGTTTTTGTTGTTGATTGTTATTCTTATTCTCTCAGTGTGGGTTTGTGTGTATTTTTATTCTATACTGCAAATACCGCAATTCAAAGATCTTCCTCTATTTGCGAACAAAACGACCTACCCACCACCACCTACAAACCCGGACACACACACACCTACCTATTGTTGATAGTATCTGGGTGGTTTTTTGTTTGACAATGCTTTTATGCTGCAAAGATTAGAGCTGTCTCAGCACAAGAGACATTAAAGTTTATAAAAGTTGTACAAAAAGCGTGCACACAGCGACGACGACGACATTACATCGAACTAACCGCAAGCCGTTGTCATCTGCTTTTTGCGCTTGCCTACTGTTTTGTGCCACAAAGCAGTGTTGTATGTTGCCGGTGCTGGCAAATTCTCACAGCTTTAGTCATCTACTAATGACAGTCATTCTGTGCTGATGCATCTGCCTAGGTACTAAGGTGAATATGTACGAGATGCGGAATAAAATGCATAGAACTTTTAGATAAGAAAATGCTAGTATTTCTCTGAAAAGCATACAACCATTATATAAAGTAGAAAAATGGTGAATTTTACTGGTTCGTATATTCATAATTCTCGGATTTAAAACTTCTATTAACCCTACGGTCAATAACCAAAAAAGTATACGTAGATCAATAATCGTGGTACATTTGTACCCATTCAAAGATAGCTCCGTAACTCATTAAAAAATAGGACTATCGTGAGGTTTATTGTTTTAATTTAGTCTATACGGATCTGATGTAGATGTAGGAAATCAAAATTATATATACATTAAAATAATATATATTTAAATCTATGCTTAAATGATAATCTATCTATATCTAGCATGGATTTAAATATATATTATTTTAATGTATATATTATTTTGAGTTCCTACACCTAGATCAGATGAGTATAGACTAATTTAAAACAAAAAACCTCACGATAGTCCAATTTTTTAATGAGTTACAGAGCTATCTTTGGATGGGTACAAATGTACCACGGTTATTGATCTACGTAGGTAATGACTTTAAAAAATTGTAAAAATTATATATATGGAAAATATTTATAATTTTTTTCTTCGATTATGTGTGAAAATACCTCAAGAATGATTCCTCAAAATTTGATCCAAATATCTCCATTATTAAAAATTTTACAGCATTTTTATTCAAAAAAAGGTACAAATGTACCCTGTTATTGACCGTAAGTGTGAAATCAGGAGAGATTATATCGT